>NW_003852505.1:3619856-3645692 GCF_000181295.1 Otolemur garnettii | reverse complement strand
GAGGGATGATATTATGTGATGTAGTAACTACCCCTGAGCACAACTCAGGAAGCAACATCATCCTGGGGAAAAAGTATGGGTTCTGGAGTCAAATAGACATGGATGTAATTCCCAGCTCTGATACTTTTCACCTGTGTGACTGTCAAGATTTGTGACAGTTCTGAGATTTTATCTTACTTGCAGGCTAGTAAGTTAGCCAGCCACATTTTCATGGATGCTGGCAGAATACATGAGACTTCTGGGTCAGAGATAAGAGACTTTATTTCTCACAGCAATAGTATTAGCCAGAGTGTAAGTATTTTCTTGTGTCACTACCTCTTGTGCCTAAATCTCATAGGAGCTACTGGAAGAGAGCACATGCTGTGGGTTGTGTTACAGTAAAGCTACACTGAGTTTAATAAATCTTAATCTTTTATTATGGGCAGTAAGTATTCCTGTCTTTTGTTCCAGATAAGATACTCTTATCTTCCAATGCTATTCACTCTATATATATCCTTGCAAAGGTAGTTTGGAACAATGTCAGTCAGCAACTGTGCTTCTAAGAAGCGAAGAAACATAAGAGAGCCAGGGGAAATTATTTCACAATAGTGATCATAAATGAGCTGAGCATGGTGGTGCAGACCTTAGTCCTAGCTACCTGGGAGGCTGAGGCAGGGGGATCATTTGAGTCTAGAAGTTGGAGGCTGCAGTGAGCTGTGATTGAGCCACCGCATTCCAGCCTGGGCAACAGAGTGAGACCCTTTCTATAAAAAAAATTAGTGATCATGAGCAAGGTATTTAACATCTTTAAGTCTCAATTTTTCATCTATAAAATGTATATCATAATAGTACCTACCCCTGGAGTTGTGAGGCTTAACTGAGTTTATACCTGTGAGAATACTAAGCACGTAGAAGATGCTCAACATTAAATGTTAGTTTCATTCTTCCCACTTTCACCTTCTCACCACTACTACTAGAAGGCCCTACTTTTCTATACTGGTTCTATCCCTGTAAGTCATTACCTGGTTCCCAACAAAGACCTGATTTTCTCACCACCTTGAAACACTCATTTGCTAGTTTCTATTTCTCATCCTGTGAGGACTGACATCCCGCTTAATCAGTTAATTAATTAATTAAACAAATGGTTATAGAACACTGATGATGTGTCAGATACTGTGCTAGGCTCTGGGGGATACAGTAAATCGAAAATGAAAAAGATAGTCACCACTCTCCTGATGTTTTCCCTTTAGTTGGGAGGCAGACATTAAACAAATAAATCACATAAAATTATTGGTCACCAGGAAAGCATAAGGTACTCTTGTTTCACTCATTTGATCTGTGCTGCAGCACGGAGAGCTAGACACTGTCCAGATTGGATCACATCTCTTACCACTTTTCCTTGATGGAGTCAGACTTCACTCCTGGGCCCTAACTAGGTGAAAGGTCAGTCTAAACTTGTGGACCAGCTAGGATGTAGAACACTCCAAGGAGTGGAGTCCTGTTACTTTCCAAGACAGGCAGTGACACTGGTGATAGAAAGGAGGGTCAGGGAAACAAGGTAGAATCTGCTGAAGCCTTGAGAGAATAGGTCTCATTTGGCATTAGCAGAGCCATCCTTTAGGAGAAAACATATTTGCCAAAGGGGTGTTTGGAGGCAAATCTGCTGGATTACTCCTAAAGAACCTACACAGTGTCTTCATTTTTTGCTATTACTTAGCTCCACAAATCTTTCTCCCCTTCCTCGAAGTTCACCTTTATCTCTGCCTATAAAGAAGGGATCATCTACTCTAGACTAGTGAGATATTTCCCTGGATTGCTACTCACCCTTCCTCCTCCTAGGTGAATATTTTCCCTCACCAATAGGATTATAAGAACCTTGAAGACAAGGCCTGTACTTTACACTTCTCCTGTAACTCACTTCTACCCCTTCTATTCCCAGCACAGCTTGCATCTGTTTGGTGACACAACAATCTGTTCTTAAAAAAAAAAAAATAATAACTAGCTAAAAAAAGGAATGATGCTGTGAAATGGCATGGTGTTTACAAGCAGATTCATGGTTGTTTTATTTATAAAAATTCCCAGGCTCCTTTGGTCAGTCACCCTTATGGTATCAACAGAAACATCTTGCCCAAGTAATTTGGGAAAAAGAGATTGGTTTCCCTAGTTTAACAGATAGAAAGTCAGGTAGGCGTTAGTTTGAACCAATCACATGCGAGTACAGTACTGCTAGGAATAGAAGCAAAGAAACATTATCCCCAACTCTCACTTTAATCATTACCTTGTCCTCTTTCTTAGTCTAATCCCTTTGGTCATGAGTCAGGAACCTTTCCAAGCATAATGCCAAAGCTTCTGCCACTGTTCCTCCCTGAGGCAAGGAGCACAGGGTACTTAACTTCAGGGGAGGGAGTGGGATAGAAGGTTGTTACCTCTCAGGTATTGTAACTTGAACATCAAGGAGAGAAATCAACTTTCAGGAGAGAGCAAGAGGAGGGTGAGAGTAGGGGAGGGGGAGGCTGAATGGAGGGAGGGTAATTGGTGGGATCTCAACTATGGTGCACATTGCAAGGGTACATGTCAAATCTATTAAGAGTAGAGTATAAATGTCTTAACAATTAAGTAAGTGAGATGAGGGCTATGCTAACCAGTTTGATGTGAGCATTCCAAATTGTATATCAAATCGGCACACTGCACCCCATAAATGCATTAATGTATACCATTATGATTTAATAAAAAATGAATTATGAGCACATTTGAATGATAAAAAGAAAAAAAACTCAAAAAACAAATGTGGTAGCAAGGTGACCCCCATAAGTAAGGAAAAGCAAAAAGCTATGACAACTGCAAAAATTAGCCCAGGTGCTGAGTCTGGCTGTTCACTTATCAGGATTAGGCTTGGGAGACCTTGGGAAGTCCATTATTCCTAACTTGAGTCTAGAGAATAATAATGGTGTAATAGGAAAAGCATAGAATGTAGGCTCTGATATTGCAGTATACTTGACTAATCTAAAGTTAACATATTGATACATCTACTAAAAAATGAAAGCATCTTAGAACACTATAACTATAATCACTTCTGTCCAGATATTTCTTCCTTTTTAAAAATTGTGAAATATACATTCAAAAAATTTAATGGATTTTTTAGAGTTTTGATTCTCAGAAAAAGTGAGGGATAGGGGCAGAGATATAACATATACTCCCTGCCCCACACATGCATAACTCGGCCATTATCAATATCACCCACTAGAGTGGTACATTTGTTACAATTGATGAACCTACATTAACACATCATTATCACTCAAAGCCCACAGTTTACATTGGGGGTTTATTCCTGGTGTTGTACATTCTAAGGTTTTGACAAATGTATAATGACATGTATCCACCATTATAGTATCATACAGAATAGTTTCACTACCCTAAAAATCCTCTGTGCTCCATTTATTCCTTCCTTCCTCCCAACCCTAACAGCCAATGGCCTTTTTATGGTCTCTATAGTTGTATCTTTTCCAAAATCTTACAGCATACAGCCTTCCAGATTGGTTTCTCTCACTTAACAATACACATTTAAGGTTCTTCCATGGCTTCGCATGGCTGCATACCTCATTTCTTTCTTTTTTTGCAGTGCTCATTTCTTTTTATTACTGATTACATACAGATTTTATGCATAAAATGTTATTGTGCGGCCTAATGAAAAATTATAAAGCTAATACCGTAAGGTAATCACTACTGAGGTCAAGAAATAGAAGACTGACAGCACTTGAGAAACAACATATCTCCCATGAGGACTTTTAAAAGACAACTAGTCTGAGTCCAGGTGCAGTGGCTCATGCCTATAATCCTAGCAATCTGGGAGGCCGAGGCAGGTGGATTGCCTGAGCTCACAGGTTCCAGACCAGCCTGAGCCAGAGCAAGACCTCAGCTCTAAAAGTAGCCAGGCATTGTGGCAGGTGCCTATAGTCCCAGATACTTGGGAGGCTGAGGCAAAAGAATCACTTGAGCCCAAGAGTTTGAGGTTGCTGTGAGCTGTGACACCACAGCACTCTACTGAGGGTGACAAAGTGAGACTCTGTCTCCAGAAAAAAGAAAAAATACAACTAGTCTGGACTCTTCAAAATTTCAATAACATGAAAAGTTAGGAGGTCTGTTTTAAGTTAAAGGAATCAAAGCAAGGTACACTATTTTAAATTGCACACGAACTTTATGGCCACACTGTATACTTGTTCTCCATTCTTCTCTCAGCCCCTACACAAATCAAAAAATTAAATAAAGTAACAATTCTAAGAAATATAGTGTTAAATTTGTAAAATTTATGACTATTATATGTATAGTAATAATATCTAAATAGGAGGAAAATGAAATGCAACTAAATAGGAGTAGCATTCCTATTTTACCACAAATAAGTTACTATAAATCAGAATGTGATTCTGATAAGATGTATAGGGTAATCCCTAGACTGACCACTAAGGAAATAACTAAAAAGTATAATGATCATAAAAATACTAGAATACCTCATTAAAAATTCACTTGCTACAAAAAAAAAGGAAAAGGAGGAATATACGAACAAAGAAGACATGATACATACATAGAAAACAAAAAGAAAAATAGCACACATAAATTCAACTATATAAATATAACAATTAACATGAACGTATTAATCCAACCAACAGGCAGAGGTTGTAAGAATGGATTAAAAAAACCAAATTCAGTATATGCTACCTGGTTCTGGAACACATTTTAGATTCAAAGATAAAATATACTAAAAATAAAAGGAAGGAAAACAATAGTCATGCAAACAGCAACCACAAGAAACCTGCAGTGTCCGTAACAATATCACATGAAACAGACTTTAAGATAAAAATGATTATGAGAAATTAAGAGAGACACTTTATAATGATAAAAGTGTCAATCTATCAGGAAGATATAACAATTATAAATCTTTATGTACCTAAGAAAAGAGTACTAAAATACATGAAGGAAGTTGACACAATTAAAGGGAGAAATAGACAAATCAACAATAATAATGGCTACTTCAATGCTCACTTCAATAATGCATAGAACTACACAGAAGATCAACGAGGAAATGGCAGACTTGAACAATGATCTAAACCACCTAGACCTAATAGACATCTATAGAAAACACCACCCACAACAGCAAAAGGCACATTCTTCTCAAGCGCATATAGAACATTCTCTGGGATAGAGCATATGCAAGGCCATAAACCAAGTGTCAATACATTTAAAAGTACAGACATAATACAAAATTTATTCTGTAACCACATGTAATAAAATTAGGAATCACTAACAAAAAAAAATTCAGAAATTCACAAATGTTTAAAAATTAAACAAGAAACATAAATAACTAATAAATCAAAGAATAAATCACAAGGGAAATTAGAAAACATGTTGAGATGGATGAAAAAGAAGACACAACATACTAAAACTTATGGGATCCAGCAAACACAGTGCTACAGGGAAATTTATAGCGGCAAACATCTGCATTAGGAAAGAGGAAATATCTCAAATCAATAACCTAAAGAACGCATTAAACACAAATTAAGCAGAAAGAAGGAAATAATAAGGATTAGAGTGGAAATTAAAAAAATAAAGAGAAAAAATAGAGAAAATCAATAAAGTCAGAAGCTGTGGCTCGGTGCCCATAGCATAGTGGTTACAGCGCCAGCCACTGAGGGTGGTGGGTTCGAACCCGTCCTGGGACAACTAAACAACTACAACAAAAAAAATAGCCAGGCGTTGCGATGGGCACTTGTAGTCCCCGCTACTTGGGAGACTGAGGCAAGAGAATGGCTTAAGCCCAAGAGTTTGAGGTTGCTGTGAGCTGTGTTGTCACAGCACTCTACCAAAGGTGACATAGTGAGACACTGTCTCAAAAATAAATAAATAAATGAAGTTAGAAGCTGATTTTTTTTTTTTTCTGAGACAGAGTTTCACTATGTCACCCTTGGTAGAGTGCTGTGGCATCACAGCTCACACCAACCTCAAACTCTTGAGATTAGGCGATTCCCTTGCCTCAGCCTTTCAAGTAGCTGGGACTACAGGCACCCACCACAACACCTGGCTACATTTTTTGTTGTAGTTGTCATTGTTGTTTGGCAGGCCTGGGCTGGGTTCAAACCCACCAGCCCCAATGTATGTGACTTGCGCCCTAACCACTGAGCAACAGGCACCAAACCCAGAGGCTGATTCCTTGAAAAGCTCAACAATACTGACATACCCTTAGCTAGATTGACCAAAAGAAGAAAAGAAGAGTCAATTTAGAACCAGAAATGAAAGAGGGGATATTACTATTGATCTTACAGAAAAATATACGGTTATTAAGGAATACTATGATCAAATTGTATCACAATAAATTCAATAATGTGGATAAAATGGATAAATTCCTAGAAAGGCACAAACTGCTGAAACTGACCCAAGAAGAAATAGACAATCTTAATAGACCTATAATAAGTAATGATGATAAACTAGTAACCAAAAAGAAAAACTCATAAAGAAAAGCCTAAGACCAGGTAGCTTCCCTAGTGAATTATATCAAACTTAAAAAAAATAATAAGACCAAAATTTCGCAATATATTTCCAAAACCTTCAGAGAAGGGAAATATTTCCCCACTCATTCTGTGAGACTAGTACCACAAAACCAATACCACAACCAGACAGACACATCAGAAGCAAACTAAAGACCAATATCTCTATGCGTATGGATGCAAAAATCCTCAGCAGAATACTAACAAAACTGAGTACCATGAACAAGTGGGATTTTATTCCAGAAAGGCAAGTTTGGTTTAATATCTGAAAACAAATTAATGTAAAACATGATATGAATAGATGAAAAGAGAAGAGACAAATGATAACTCTATAGATGTTAGCAAATGCAGAAGAGCATTTGACAAAATCCAACACCCTTTCATAATAAAAAAAAAAAAACTCAACGATTTAGGAATAGAAAAAAACTTCCTGACCCTGATGAAAGGCATCTACCAAAAAAGGCATCTACACATACAGTTATATATATACACACACACACACACCTAACATTATACCTAATGTTGAAAGATAAGATGGTTTCCTCTCAAGATCAGGAACAAAATAAGAATATTCATACTTACCTGTTCCATTCAACATTATAGGCAAGAAAAAGAAATAAAAGGTATTCAGGTTGGAAAGGAAGGATCTATTCAGAGATGACATGACTTTGTACAAAGAATCCACAAAACACTGTTAGAACTAATAAATTCAGCAAATTTGCAGCATGTACAATTAATACATAAAAATCAATTGTATATCTATACCCTAACGATGAACAATCTGAAAAGGACATTGAGAAAATAATTCTAGGATTGGTGCCCTAGTACAGTGGTTATGGCCCTGGACACAAACACCAAGGCTGGCGGGTTCGAACCTGGCCCAGGTCAGCTAGACAACAATGACAACTACAACAAAATATAGCCGGGCATTGTGGCAGGCACCTGTAGTCCCAACTACTTGGGAGGCTGAGGCAAGAGAATTGCTTAAGCCCAGGAGTTTGAGGTTGCTGTGAGCAACTCTCCTGAGGGTGACACAGTGAGACCCTGTCTCAAAAAAAAAGAAAAGAATTTTATTTATAATAGCATCAAAAAGAATAAACTACTTAAGATTAAATTTAATCACAGAAGTGCAAGACTTGTACGTACATAAATTGAGAACTAGAAAACATTGTTGAAAGAAATTAAAGACCTAAATAAATGGAAAGACATCAATCCATGTTCATGGATCAGAAGACTTAATATTTTTAATACTACATCTCTAAACTGGTCTACAGAACCAAGGCAATCCCTATTAGAATCTCAGTTGGCCTCTTTGTGGAAATTATCAAGGTGATCCTAAAATTCATATGTGAGTATAGAGGACCCAGAATAGCCACAACAATCTTGAAAAAGACCAAAATTGTATGACTCACACTTCCTGTTTTTAAACTTTACTACAAAGCAGTAGTTATCAAGATCATGTGGAAACAACCAATTGCTGAACGATAGCTGGGGCAAGGAGGAGATAAAAAAATCATTATATTTTTGGAAGGAAGTATAGAGAACCCTCAAAGAACTCAAGCTAGACCTCCCATTTGATCCTGCAATCCCATTACTGGGCATCTATCTAGAAGGAAAAAAAAACACTTTTATTATAAAGACATTTGTACTAGGCTGTTTATCGCAGCCCAATTTACAATCACTAAAATGTGGAAACAGCTTAAATGCCCTTCAACCCAGGAATGGATTGGCAAGCTGTGGTATATGTATACCATCGAATACTATTCAGCCATTAAAAAAATGGAGATTTTGCAGCATTTGTACTAACCTGGATGGAGGTGGATCACATTATTCTTATTGAAGTATCACAGGAATGGAGAAATAAGAATCCTATGTATTCAACTTTGATATGAGGACAATTAATGACAATTAATGACACGGTGGGGCATGGGGGAAAGGGAGACCAGACAGAGCAGGAGGGACAGGGTGAGGGAAAGGAAAAGGAGAAAAAAAAAGAAAAGAAAAGAAAATAGTGACTAATTCTCACATAAATTGGATTTAATTTTAACCAAAGTACATTACTTAAACATTAATTTTTAATTCGACTTGTTAATATGTTGTTTAAGATATTGCATCCTCATTTATAAGTGTAACATGTTTGTAATTTCCCCTTTATAACAATACATTTTCTCCAATTTTAATATCAGGTGTATCCAGATTAAGCAGAATGATTTTGAAGTATTTCTTCTTTTTCTATTGTCTATAAGACTTGGCATGATCTGTTTTTTGAAATTATCTTTCACTTTTATTTATAAATATTAGTTGTCTATTTTTTGAGACTTTGGAAAAAGAAATCATTATATGCCTTGGACAAAATTACAATGAAGCCATGAAGTATCAAAACCTGTGGGATACTACAAAAGCAGTCCTAAGAAGGAAATTCACTGCATTAAATGTCCACATCCAGAAGTCAGAAAGAGTGCAAATCAACAATCTAATGAATCATCTCAAGGAACTGGGAAAGGAATAGGAATCCAATCCCAAACCCAGCAGAAGAAAAGAACTAACCAAAATCAGATGAGAACTAAATGAAACTGAGAAAAGAACCATTCAGAAGATTTACCCCCCCAAAAGTTAATTATTTGAAAAGATTAATAAAATTGCTAAGCCCTTGGCCAGATTAACCAAGAAATAGAAAAGTAAGATCTCTAATAAATCCAATCAGAAACAAAAGAGGAAAATAACAACAGATACCACAGAAATACAAAATATCATCACTGAATACTGCAAAATTCTCTATCACAGAAATTTGAAAATATGAAGGAAATGGACAAATTTCTGGAATCATACTACCTTCCCAGACTCAACCAGACCAATATCAAGCATTGAGATCGAAGAAACAACAAAAAAGCTTTCAACAACAACAACAAAAATCCTGGACCAGATGGATTCACGCCAGAATTCTACCAAACCTTCCAAGAAGAGCTTGTACCCATATCACAGAATTTATTCCAAAACATTGAGAAGGAAAGAACCCTGACACACTCCTATGAAGCAAATATCACCCTGATACCAAAACCAAGAAAGGACACAACAATAACAAAAACTACTGACCAATATCATTAATGAATATTGATGCTAAAATGCACAATAAAATCTTAGCAAATAGAATTCAGCTACATATCAAAAAAATAATTCATCACAACTATGTGGACTTCATCCCAAGGATGCAAGGCTGGTTCATTATACATAAATTGCTGGGTGCGATGGCTCACACCTGTCACTCCAGCACTCTGGGACGCCAAGGTGGGTGGATCACCTGAGCTCAGGAGTTCAAGACCAGCCTGGAAAAAAGTAAGACCCCGTCTCTACTAAAAACAGAAAAACTAGCCAGGTGTTGTGGCAGGTGCCTATAGTCTCAGCTACTCAGGAGGCTAAGGCAAGGGTATCACTTGAGCTCAAGAGTTTGAGGTTACTGTGAGCTAGGATGCCACAGCACTCTACTCAAGGCACAGAGTGAGACTTTATCTCCAAAAAGGGAATATATATATATATACACACACACACACATACACACACACATATATATACACAAATCTATAAATGTAATTCACTACATAAACAGAATTAAAACCGAGACCATATGATTCTCTCAATAGATGCAGAAAACACATTTGACAAAATTCAGTATCATTTTTTGATAAGAACTCTTAAAATTGGCAAAGACGAGGCATTCCTTTAAACTGATACACACAGAAACCATCAGCCAACATCATACTGAATGGAGTAAAACTGAAAGCATTCCCACTTTGAACCAGAACCAAACAAGGATGTCCACTATTGCCACTACTATTCAACATAGTGCTGGAAGTACTAACCAATGCAATCAGGGGAGAGAAGGGTATCAACAGTATCCAAGTGGGGACAGAAAAGGTCAAACTATCAATCTTTCCTAATGATACGATCTTATACCTAAAAAAACTCAAGGACTCCTGGAATTGAACAAGAACTACGGCAATATCTCAGGTTATAAAATCAATGTACACAAATCAGTAGCCTTCATATATGCCAACAACAGTTAAGCTGAGTATCAAATCAAAAACACAATACCCTTCACAGTAGTATCAAAGAAAATGAAATATGTCAGACTATATTTAACAAAGGATGTAAAGGGTCTCTACAGAGACAACTATGAAACACTGAGAAAAGAAATTGGAAGAACACACCATGCTTGTGGCTTGAAAGAACCAACATTGTTAAAATACAACCCAAAGCAATCTACAGATTCATGTTGCATGTAGTTGTAGTTTATTAATTTTTGTTGCTGCATATTAGTCCACTGCATAAATATCTTAAATTTTTTTATCCTTTCTACTGCTAATATTGGGTTATTTTAGTTTAAGGGTTACTAAATCAATGCTGCTATGAACATTCTTGTACATGTCTTTTAACAAATACATTTCTACTGGGTATATACCTAGAAGCAGGATTTCTGGGTCATAGAGAATGCATTACCTTCAAATCTACTAGACAATGCCAATTTTTTTTTCAAAGTGGTTAAATCAAATTATATCTCCAATAGCAGTATGTCAGAGTTCTTTTTGTTCAATATCCCTGCTAACAGTTGGTATTGCGATTTTTTTTTAATTTTTAGCAATTCTGGTGGATGTATGATGGTATCTCATAATGATATTTTTTTTTTAGAGACAGAGTCTCATTCTGTCATCCTGGGTGGAGTGCAGTGGCACAATCACAGTTCACTGTAGCCTCAAACTCCCGGGCTCAATAGATCCTGCCTTGTGTCTCAACCTTCTGAATAGCTAGGACTAGAGGTGTGCATTACTATACCTGGCTTTTTTTTTTTTTTTTTTTTGGCCATTTATCCAAGTAGTCTAGTCCTTTTACTAAGGAAGAATTAGATACAAAGATCTGGACATTAGGTGTGCTTGTTGCTATTAGGGCATTATTACCATTAGATCTTATCAGTTGACAGAGACAAAATATGCAAGTAACATGTATATTGAGAACCACGAGGGCCTGTTGCAGTGGTTCATGCCTATTATCCCAGCACTTTGGGAGGCTGAGGCAGCAGGATCACTTGAGGCCAGAAGTTCAACACCAAGCTTGGACATCATAGCATGACTCCATCTCTACACACACAAACATATTAGCTGAGCATGGTGGCAGGTTCCTATAGTCCCAGACACTTGAAAGGCTGAGCTGGAAGGACCACTTCAGCCTGGGAGTTGGAGGTCACTCAGGGAGTATTTATTAAAGAAAAACACCTAAATTTTGGTAAGAACAGCAAGGTCTGTGGAGTTTGAATTTGCTCTATGCCCATCCCCTTCTCTCCAGCTCTACAATAGCCTTTAAAACTGATATCCCACAATCATATGAAAAATTGACTCTGAGGCTCTACATAAGCAGGAGATGATGACTAAGACAAAGTTTCAAATTGTGTGCTTAAGTGTTGAATGACCCCAAATGAACATAGAACCCCTTCGTAAAGACAGGGAGACTTATTGGTTCCAGGTACTTAAGCACATCTCTAATCATTAGCTGACTGCCATGCTAACCAAGCAGAAACATCAGTGATCAGATATAACAAAAATAAAACTTTCAGTTAAACCAGCTGCCTGAGGCCATAGGCGTGGTCAAAGTTCCATTGAATGCCTTCTTCGAGAGCTCAGCATTATGCATACTGAGAAGTGAAGCCAGTGCCTTTGTACTCAATAATGTCTGGAACTCTAAAGAGGATAAGAATTATTCATGTATTGTGGCCTTAGTATATGTAGGGATGTATATGACCTTGATTTATATTTTGGGTGTCTAGGAGGCTAGAGATTCTGAAAGTTCTTCACGCCAAAGGAGGCAACTTTTAGGCAACCACCCAAGAGTTTGTAAAAATGTGCAGATGGGACCATTTGTTGGCCAGGGCATTCGATGTTAAGATGAATGCCTGAAGTGTGGCCAATTGTACTGTCTCTTGGGCCTCATCCTTTTCAGGGACATTCTGGTTAAGGAATGAAAAGCAGTAACATTCTGGTTAAGGAATGAAAAGCAGTAACTCCATCATGGATGATGGTGAGATGAATATGAATTTCTATTCTTTTTTCTTTTTCTTTTTTGAGACAGAGTTTTATTCTGTTGCCCTGGGCAGAGCGCCGAGGTGTAATTGTAGCTCACAGCAAGTCCAAAATCTTGGGCTTGAGCAATCCTCTTGCCTCAGCCTCCTGAGTAGCTGGGAGGCCAAGCTAGTTTTTTTTTCTTTTTTTAGTAGAGGTCTCACTCTTGCTCAGGGTGGTCTCAACTCCTGAGCTTAAACAATCCACCCATCTCGGCCTCCCAGAGTGCTGGGATTACAGGAGTGAGCCATCACACGTGACCCTGAATTTCTATTCTTGATCACTCAGTTGACCCCACAAGGATCCCTAGGTCACCAAGGGCCTGGGAAAAGGTTGATTTTCTCCAGCATCATGGCCTCTGGCAAGTTACTGAGGTTAGGAGAGGCCAATCCCTCCTGTAGGTGAGATCTACTAGAGAGCCCAGATTTGGCTCCATTCTGTAGCAAGAAGACCTCAATAACTATGCTGTGGTTATGGGGTACTACTTCAATAACCCAAGGCATAATGAGCAGCTGGGTATAGAAGGTCACAGGTACAGGGGCTGTAAGAACCTTGATTTTCAGGAGAGCCTAGTATATGGCCAGCAATTGCTGCCCAAGTATTATGCATATGTAGTGCAGAGGGGAGAAGGGAAACTTCTTATATCAGAAGCCTATAGACAATTTATAGTCATCATAGGTGGTCCAGAACCCCCAGCAGGCATGAGAGGAGATGGTCAAAGCTTCTATGGTGAAGGATTCTTTAAAGGCACTTACAAGAGTGCCTATTGATTCCGATTTGGACAGATTCTAGAGATTTTTTTCTAGAGAAGACCCCATTCAAGGTGGGCTGATTTGCAAATAACAGCATCAGGAAGATTAAGTAACATTTATACATGAGGAATATGTCACTTCCAGAACCCAAAAAGTACTAAAAGATGTTGGACTTGTATTAACACTCTGAGTGCTGAAAGGGTCAATAGCTGTTTCCTAACAGTGTCAGGGATGGCACAGCCCTTGGTTTACCAAATCATTTTCAGGAACTTAACAAAGGTGGTGGGGCCCTGCACTATGTATGGAGCAATGGTCTATCCCATTTTTATGAGCTCCTATGTATTTGTATGTCAAATACAAATGGGTCAAATGAACCTCATTAGAGAGAATATCATCAATCTAACAACATATGTGTATTCCCAGAAAAAGGTGAGTGAAGTGAGGATCCTGCCTGCAAAGATTGTGTGCGATGACAAGGCCTGGTAAACGTGTATTTTGTCTTTTAGGAGGTGAAGACAAGCTGCAACTGAGAGGCTATTGAAATAAACACTGAACAGAACACATTACACAAATGTGTAATAATAGCAAAATATTTACTGGTTGCTGATTCCCTGGAGTCAGTAATTCTGATAATGTTGGATATTGGGACTGGGAATGTTGACAGATAAGACCATAGCATTGTTGTTGCAGCTGTTTACTGTAACCATTCATTCTTCCCAGGCCAGATTGAGATGTTGATAGAGGAGCAACTGGGGTAATCACACCTTTACTAATTAGGTCTTATATATTATGTGTCCATCCCGGAAACCCTGTTTTAAGTTACATTAAAACTTAAAAGTTTTAACTATAATTATAATTTAACTATAATACTATATTAACCATTTTAACTAGGGGAACCGTGGCATCTCATTTATTCAAGCCAATTTTTAAGTGGCAGAGACTTAATTTAACTTTAATTTATTACTCACAAATCAGAGTGTCCATGCGCCAAAACAGGATATTTTAGGGTAATGGGTGCTATTGCCACGAAGAATTTAGACAAAATATTTCTAATGGTTAAGATGAGGTATGCTTATTCATTCCCTATTTTATATTCAGTAACTCCCTTAAGATTAGGGGAGTACCTTATTTACATGTAATGAGTCCCTAGGTATAACTGTAATTTCAACCTCAGTATTGATTAAGTTCATGAAAATTTGCCAATTGCTCCATTTGAGCAAATGTTGATATTAGTTCAGAACCTTTAAAATTTGCCATGCCTAACTTTCAGGGTGGTGGTCTCCTTCTTTTCTACAAACCCCACAAAAGGCTGTCCTCAGGCCATCCTAGGGTGCACAAACAAGGTCTGCACGGCTATGCCAAGCAGCCGCTGATGTAATGACGCTAGACACAGTGACCACAGAGCTCTAGCCCCACCCTTGGTAAGTAGGACTCAGGTGCCAACTGGCTAGGCTTTTGTATTGTGTCATCTTCACAGGCAGAAGCCTCAGAGACTACGTGCCAAACACAGGCCAAACGTGACAGCATATCATGCTGAGGTATAGTCAATAAACAACAGTTCTTGTCTTGAGGATTATAGCACTTAGAGTAGGAAGAGATGGTGACATCTGGCAAAGACAACACAGTGCCATGAAAGCCAAAGCACAAGTCCACCAGCAATTGGCAGTTCCATTCTAGGCAGAATTTGCCATACCATAAAACCAGTTAATTAGCCATGAACAGTTAATTAAAGCTTACAAGGTGTCCTTGGTCATGGATGGTGCACCTTGTTCATGATACCAATTGTTCTGATTATTTCTTCTTCGTCTCATTGGTGAAGGAGGGATCCCAACCTAAGGTTATAGGATTGCTGAACACACGACACTCAATACAAAACAGATGAGATTAACAGCAATTTGTTCGTCATTTATACTTACAACCCAGAGGAGGAAGATACTAGAGTCACGAGAGATTTGCACTCTGGAACAATGAATAACCGGGCGCTGTGGGAGGCATGCTCTTGTAGTATCAAGAAGACAAAGTGATCTTCCGTTACCGTGGGAGAATGTGATTGGCTTATTTAAACAATTCTATGGGCTGGCAGAAAACTAAAGCCCACTGCTGTTAAAGGAAAAAATTATTCAGTTATACCCATTGGAGATGATAAGGCAGACTTTATTCAGTACCATAATGATAGGTATAGGAACAACTGGCCTTGCACTGTGGGAGCTCTTTTCCAATATACCATTGGAAAATAGGAATATATAGCCAAGGATTAGGGTGGGGGGTCAGAGGATGGAAAATTATTAAAGAGGAAGCATCAGGGAGAATTCTGACCAAACTGACCTAGGAGGATTCTTCCTGAAGGCAGGACAGAGTAATGAGACATCACCTGGGGGAGAATGGAGGATGAAGAATTCAGTTAGATATGGAGGGTAGTCAATATCAGGGGTGAAATATTCTAGTTAAATTGATTTATTCTGGCTCAGCACCTGTGGCTCAATTGGCTAAGGCGCCAGCCACGTACACCCAAGGTGGCAGGTTCGAATCTAGCCCGGGCCCACCAAACAATGACAGCTGCAACCAAAAAATGGCCAGGTGTTGTGGCGGGCTCCTGTGGTCCCAGCTACTTGGGAGGCTGAGGCAGGAGACTCGCTTGAGCCCAGGAGTTGGAGGTTGCTGTGAGCTGTGATGCCACGGCATTCTACCCAAGGGAACAGCTTGAGGCTCCTGTCTCAAAAAAAAAATTTTTTTTTGATTTATTCTAGTTAAACTGATTTAGTTAAACAGTGCAAAGATGAATATGAGAGTTCAAAAGTCAGACATCATTGAAAAGGAGTTCAGGGTAGACTGAGTAGGGTTTGGTCAATGAGCGAATCTTTGTCACTATTCAGAGGTAAGCAAGAACTATGCCTGGTTCTCATGATAGAGAGGGTTGTTTGGCTAGATGACCTTACCTGTGGAAGCAGAGTGGGGAAAGGAATTTGCAGTTAGGCCAATTTTATCATGTCAAGGCAGCACATTATATTCATTTGAGGCCTCATACCACATTCCTTCTTTTTCCTTTTTGGTTTAAAAGACAACTGCATAAAGCAATCATAATAAATCTGTGTTGGAACACATGCACCATATAAAGATGTGATTTGTATAACAGTAGTAGCACAAAGGAGGGAAAAGGGAATGGAGTTAAATTGGAGCAGAGTTCTTTTTTAATATTGACATTCAGTTATTACTAATTTCAACTAGATTTTTACAAGTAAGTCTGTTAATTGAAATCCCCAGGGAAGCCTCTGAGAAAATATTCTAATTCTAAATATAGCAAAAGAGACAGAGAAATTAAACCAGTAGACTAGAAACTATCTATAGGGCACAAAATAAAGCAGTAATGAAAGAACGGATGAACAAAGAAGACATGACATATACAGAACAAATAGCAAAACAGCAAACACATATTCTACCTTTTGTTAATTACATTAAATTTGATGCATTAAGAACTGCAATGGAAAGGCAGAGGTCAGAAGAATGGATAAACAACATGATTCAATTATATACTATCTACACTAGACCTGATTTAGATCCAAAGAAACAATGAAGTTGACAGTAAAAAGATGGGAAAAGACACAGCCTGTAAACAATAATTAAAAGAGAATTGCAGCGAACAAACATACTCCAGACAAAATAGACTTTAAGGCAACAATTGTTACTGAAGAAAAGAAAGGAATCTTATAATGATAAAGGGTCAATCATGAAGGAAGATAAAATAATTATAAACATATACACACTTCAATATATATGAAGAAAAAAATTGACAGAATTACAAAGAGAAATAGACAATTCAGCAATAACAACTGAAGACCTCAATACTCAGCTTGGACCAGTGAATAGAATAATTCAACAGTAGATCAACAAGGAAAAGAAGATTTGAACAACAATACAAACGAACTAGACCTAACAAATATCTATAGAACGCTCCACCCCGCAACAGCAAAATGCATTCTTCTCACGTGCACATGGAAAAAAACATTCTCCAGGACCAGATAGCTTCACTGGTGAATTCTGCCAAGCGTTTAAAGAAGAATTAAAGAAGAGTTGATACCAATCCTTCACAAACTCTTTCAAAAAATAGAAGAGAAAGGAGCACTTTCTAATTGATTCTGTATCAAAACAAAACTACAGACCAATATCCCTTTTGAATTTATTCACTAAAATCATCAAGAAAATGCTAACAAACAAATCCAGGAATATATATTAAAAAAAAGAGTATACCTCATTGTCAAGTGGAATTTATCAAAATGCAAGATTGATTCAGCATACAAAGCAATCAGTGTAATATAACATATTAATAGAATAAAGAAAAAATAACATGATCGTTCCGATAGATTCATAATAAACATTTGACAAAGCCCCAAACCCTTTCATCATAAACACCCAACAAACAAGGAATAGAAGGATGCCTCTTTAACATGATAAAGGGCATCTATAAAAATTCCACACCTAGCATCATAATGGTGAAAACTTTCTTCCTAGTGGCAAGAATAAGACAAGGATTTTCACTCTCACCCTTGCTATTTAAGATTTTACTGGTGGTCCTAGCCAGAGTAATTAGGTGAGAAAACTAAGTAAAAGGCATCCAGATTTGAAAGGAAGAATTAAAACTATCCTTTTCTGCACGTGACATAATCTTGTATGTAGAAAATCCTTATGGAAACCACAAAGAAACATTAAAGCTAATAAATGAGTTTACCATAATCCTGGGATGAAAAATAGACAAAAATTAACTGTATTCCTACAAACTTGCAGTGAACAGTCTGAAAATGAAATTAAGAAAATAATTGCATTTATAATTGGATTGAAAAAGAATAAAGTATTAGGAATAAATTTAATAAAAGAATTGTAATACTTGTACACTAACAACCACATAACATTGATGAAAAAAATATAGACCTAATAAGTGGAAAGTCATTCTATTTTTGTGTATTGAAAAACTTAATTTTGTTTTATTTTGTTTTGAGACAGAGCCTCAAGCTCTCGCCCTGGGTAGATTGTCATGGCATTACAGCTCACAGCAACCTCCAACTCCTGGGCTCAAGTGATTCTCCTGCCTCCGCCTCCCAAGTAGCTGGGACTACAGACACCCACCACAATGCCCAGCTATTTGTTAGTTGCAGCCATCATTGTCATTTGGCAGGCCCTGGCTGGATTCAAACCCGCCAGCTCAGGTGTATGTGGCCGACGCCTTAGCCACTTGAGCCACAGGCGCCGAGTCCTTAATATTATTTTTTTGAGGTGGGGCCATGTCACATACTTTATTTTTTTTTAATTGAATGGTAACTATGTACATTAATGCACTTCTAGGGTACAGTGTGGGGTTTTCACACACAATCCGAAACACTTCCATCAAACTGGTTAACACAGCCTTCATGTCATTTTCTTAGTTATTATTTTAAAACATTCACATTCTACTCTTAGAAAGATTCACTTGAACCTTTGTAAGATAAACCTCAGAAGTGATCCCTCTAATCCCCCTCCCTCCACCCATTCCCCCTCCCCTCTCCCTCCCCATATTCTTAGGCTGTTATTAGGTTATAGCTTTCATATAAAAGGTATAAATTAGTTTCATAATAGGGGTGTGTACATTGGATACTTTTTCTTCCATTCTTGTGATACTTTGCTAAGAAGAACATTTTCCAGCTCCATCCATGTGAACATGAAGGACGTAAAGTCTCCATCTTTCTTTATGGCTGCATAGTATTCCATGGTGTACATATACCACAGTTTGTTGATCCATTTGTGGATCAATGGGCACTTGGGTTTCTTCCATGACCTGGCAATTATGAATTGGGCTGCAATAAACATTCTGATACAAATATCTTTGTTGTAATGTGATTTTTGGTCATCTGGGAATATACCTAATAAAGGAATTGCAGGGTCAAACGGCAGGTCTATTTTTAGTTCTCTAAGTGTTCTCCAGATGTCTTTCCAAAAGGAATGTATTAGTTTACATTCCCACCAGCAGTGTAGGAGTGTTCCCTTTTCTCCACATCCACGCCAGCCTCTCTAGTTTGGGGATTTTGTGATATGGGCTAATCTCACTTGAGTTAGGTGATATCTCAAAGTAGTTTTGATTTGCATTTCTCTGATGATTAAGGATGGTGAGCATTTTTTCATATATCTGTAGGCCGTGCGCCGATCTTCTTTAGAGAAATTTCTCTTCAAATCCTTTGCCCACCCTGAGATGGGATCACTCGTTTTCTTGCTAATACGTTTAAGTTCTCTATGGATTCTGGTTATTAAACCTTTGTCAGAGACATAACCTGCGAAAATCTTCTCCCATTCTGACGGCTGTCTGCTTGCCCTACTTACTGTGTTCTTGGCTGTGCAGAAGCTCTTTCTTAATATTGTTAAGATGGCACTATTCCCCAAACTGATCTACAGATCCAATGTAATTTCTGTCCAAATCTCTGCTGCCTTTTCTGCAGAATTAACAAGCCAATCCTAAAATTCAAATGGAAATGCAAGAGACCCAGAATTTCCGAAGCAATATTGAAAAAGAACACAGGTGCACACCTAACCAATTTCAAAACGTACTACAAAATGAAAGTAATTAAGACTGCATGGCACCTGAATAAGGATAGACATATAGATCAATGGAATGTAACTGAAAATCAAGAAATAAAACTCACATTTACCGTCAAATAGTCTTCAACAAGGTGCCATCACCATTCAGTGGAGGGAAATAATAATGTTTTCAACCAAATATCCACACCAAAAATTAAAGTTGGAGCCCTACTTCATACCAAATACATAAATTAACTCAAATGTATCAAAGACCTAAGTGTATGTTAAATCTATAAAACTTTTAGAAAAAAGGCTCTGCACCGGTAGCACAGTGGTTACAGTGCCAGCCAAATACACTGAGCCAGGTTCGAGCTGGGTTTGAACCTGGCCCAGGCCAGCTAAACAACAATGACAATGGCAACAAAAAGTAGCTGGACATTGTGATGAGTGCCTGTAGTCCCAGCTACCTAGGAGGCTGAGGCAAGACAATCGCTTAAGCCCAAGAGTTTGAGATTGCTGTGAGCTCTGATGCCACAGCACTCTACCAAGGGCAACATAGTGAGACTCTGTCTCAAAAAAAAAAAAAAAACTTTTAGAAGAAAGCACAAACATAAATCTTTGTGTACTTGGATTGGGTAATGGATTTTTAGCTATAACACCAAAAGCATAAGTGACAAAAGAAAAAAAATGATAATTGGACTTCATCAAATTTTAAAACATTATGCTTAAAAGGAAACCATTAAGAAAGTAAAAATTGCTGGGCATGCTGGCTCAGGTCTGTAACCCCAGCACTGTGGGAGGCTGAGGTGGGAGGATTGCCTGAGCTCAGGAGTTGGAGACTTGTCTGAGAGAGCATAAGACCCTGACTCATGAAAAAAAAAAATTGAGGCCTGGCGCCTGTAGCTGAAGCAGCTAAGGCGCCAGCCATATACATCAGAGCTGGCGGGTTTGAATCCAGCCCCGCCCGCCAAACCACAATGACAGCTACAACCAAAAAATAGCTGGGCGTTGTGGCAGGCACCTGTAGTCCCAGCTACTTGGGAGGCTGAGGTAAGAGAATTGCTTAAACCCAGGAGTTGGAGGTTGCTGTGAGCTGTGATGCACTCTATCCAGTGCAACAGCTTGAGGCTCTGTCTCAAAAAAAAAAAAAAAAGGAAAGGAAAAAGAAAAAGAAAAGAAATTGAAAAACCCAGCTGGGTGCCACAGCGAGCACCTGTAATCCCAGTGGCTTCAGAAGGCTGAGGCAGCAGGATGCCCACAGCCCGAGTCTAAGGTTGCAGTGAGCTATGACACCACTGCACTCTGCTCAGGACATAGTGTGGGACACTTTCTCAACAACAAAAAAGAAAAAAAAAAGTTAAAACTAATATACCACAGAATGGGAGAAAAAGTTTTGAAAATCATATATCTGATAAGAGACTTGTATCTAGGTATATTAAGAATTATTGCAACTTAAAAATAAAAGGTCAGAAGATAGATGACTCCCTACCCATAGCTCAGTGGGTAGGGAATCAACCACATATACCAAGGCTGGTGGGTTCAAACCCAGGCTAGGCCAGCTTAAACAACAATGACAACTGCAACAACAACAAAAATAGCCAGGCATTGTGGTGGGCACTGGTAGTCCCAGTTACTTGGGAGGCTGAGACAAGAGAATCACTTGACCACAAGAGTTTGAGGTTGCTGCGAGCTGTGACGCCATAGCACTCTACCCAGGATGACAGCTTAAGACTGTCTCAAAAACAAACAAAAAAAAAATAAAAGGACAAATAACCCAATTAAAAGATGGGCAAAGAACCTAGATTTATGCAAAAAAAAAAAAAAAAAGGGCGGCACCTGTGGCTCAGTGAGTAGGGCGATGGCCCCATATATGGAGGGTAGTGGGTTCAAACCCAGCCCCAGACAAACTGCAACAAAAAATAGCCAGGCATTGTGGTGGGCGCCTGTAGTCCCAGCTACTTGGGAGGCTGAGGCAGGAGAATCACCTTATCTCAGGAGTTGGAGGTTGTGAGCTGTGACGCTACGGCACTCTACCAAGGGCAATAAAGTGAGACTCTGTCTCTAAAAAAAAAAAAAAAAAAGATGGACAAAGGATCTGA
The DNA here is from genome assembly GCF_000181295.1 of Otolemur garnettii. Classification (NCBI taxonomy): domain Eukaryota; kingdom Metazoa; phylum Chordata; class Mammalia; order Primates; family Galagidae; genus Otolemur; species Otolemur garnettii. The sequence continues at coordinate 3,623,685 of NW_003852505.1, read as the reverse complement.
ATAGACAGTTTTCCTAAGATATGTAACATGTTACAAATGACCAGTAAAGAAATGAAAGAATGCTCAAAATCATTAGTCACTAGTACAGGCAGTCCCCAAGTTGCAAACATCAGACTGACACATGACTCACAAACAGAGGCTATTACAAGTAATAGGTAATTGTACATGTTCCAAATAACATACAAAGTTAACTTAAGAACAAACCTACAGAACCTATCTACTTTGTAAAGTGGGGACTGCCTGTTTACAGGCAGGGTTCTGTAGAGAAACAGAACAATAGGAGATTTACATACACATATATAAAGCATACTTATGAGGTAGGACAATTACGTTCACAAACGCATCCTACCAAATGTGCTACATACTTCATCGCTGAGTATCACTCTGATGACCTTTGAAGTACTCTCCTTGGGAAGCTATGCACTCATGCCAGTGCCTCGTCCAATTTTGGAACTCTTTCTGGAATAACCATCAGAGCTGTCATTATACAACTCTTAAAAACACGCAACAACAATAATCAACTCCACTCAGCAAGACATTGCTGCCTGTCAACATGAATACAGATTTGAGATACTGATGTACCAAGGTTATAAAACCTTACTGAGTTGCTTGTATAGTTGTTTGTACAGCATACAGTGGCAAGTTCATGAACTTAATTGTCAGAACTTGTACGGCAACAGCTCTGATGGTCATTCCAGAAAAAGAGTTCCAAAATTGCTTTGAAGGGTGGACTAGGCACTGGCATCAGTGCATATCTTCTCAAGGGGAGTACCTTGAAGATGACCATTAGTGGTATTCAGCAAAGAGGTATGTAGCACTTTTTCTAGGGTGAGTTCATGAACTTAATTGTAAGACCTGGTATGTTGGTGAATATTTAGGTTGTTTCCATCTTTTTGGCTATTATTAATAATGCCACTATGACCATTCATTTTCAAATATTTGTGTGGACATAAGGTTGCATTTCTCTTGGATATATACCTACAAATAGAAGAGCTATGAAGTATAACTCCATAATGAACATTTTGAGGAACTGCCAAACTGTTTAACAAAGTGGCTCCAAGAATTTTACATTCCAAAAAGGAATGTATGAGGTTTTTAATTTCTCCACATCCTCTGCAGCATTGGTTATTATCTGTCTTTTTTGTTATATTCATCCTAGTGGTGTCTCATTATGGTTTTAATTTGCATTTCCATATACTGTGATAGCTAATTTTTATCTGTTAACTTAATTGGGCTAAGTCATGCCCAGAAAGCTGGTAAAACTTCTAGGTGTCCCTGTGAGGGCCTTTCTGGAAGAGATTAGCGTTTGAATAAGTAGTCTGAATAAAGATGCCTTCACCTATGGTGTAAGACTGTAGGGTATCATCCAATCTGCTGAGAACCAAAATAGAACAAAAACTGGAGGACAAATTCACTCTTTCTGTTTCATCAGTGACATCTATCTTCTCCTCCCCTTGACATTAGTGCTCCTGGTTCTCAGGTCTTCAGACCGTGACAGAATTACACCTTTGGTTTTCCTGGTTCTCCACTGGTTCTCCAGCTTGCAGGTAGCAAATTGTGAAACTTCTTGGCTTCCATAAAAACGTGAGCCAGTTCCTATTATAAATCAATCTCTCTCTCTTTCTTTTACATAGATAGATAGCTATGTATATAGAGAATGTATAGATTGATTATATATGCATATACATACATATATATATATATAGCAGAATCTCTGTAAATAGACCACCAAGGGGCTGTAACACACTGGTCAACCTATGGAGGTGGTCAACATAAGGAACTAGGCCTACTGTACTGATATGTGTGGTGCATGTCTGGTCTATGAAAATTAGGTCAACTTAAAGAGGTGGTCAATGTAGGGAGGTTCTACTATATATGTGTGTGTGTGTGTGTAGATAGATAGATACAAAGAAAGTTCCTTATCAGATATATAATTTTCAAGAATTTTATCCCATCCTGAGTGTTGTCAGTTTTTACTTTCTTAATGGTATCCTTAGCCAAGGGGTGATACCAAGCAAGGTCTAGGAATCTTGAAGTTCTCTCAACTCGCCGTGGAGTAATAGGCTGGTCAGCCCTTTCTTTGAGTTTAGAAAGGAAGAGTTCAAAACCAACCTGACCAATATCTCTACAAAATAAAAAATAAATTAAAATAACAACAATTAGAAAGGGCTATTGTAGCTCTATCCATTTGGGTTCTTTAGGTCCTGAAAGGCTATCCTTTCCACTACAAACTATATCCTTAATAGTTGCAAGTACTGCTCTCACCCTGAGTTGGGTCCCTGTGGTGAGTCTGGGGTAAACTCTGGAGGGATTTCGTGGAAATTTTTCAAAGACCAGAAAGAAATTGTGACACTATCTCTACTCCTGGGAAAATGTAAGAACACCACATTTTCTGTAAGGAAGGCCCTGTATAGTCAGCTTGGATAAATGTACTGAATGTTATTTGAACGGCAGGGGATAGCAATCACATAGGTCTCTGCTGCATTTCCTATTTCTTAAAGAGTATAATATGACATCAGAATTTCTCCAAGTCAGTGTAACAACCTCTGTGCTTCAGACAGAAAAGTAGGCCAAGAAGGGTTAATTAGACCAGGAGACTCCAGTCATGTTGTGAAAAGAGGCCATTTTTCATTTCATTTAAGCCTAGAGAACACCTATGGAGGGAGGGAAGGGATGTGTGCATGCATGTGTTTATGTGTGAGTGTATTGAAAGGAAGCTGTCAGTGAAGGCCTTGAGGCCGGGGGAGGCCATTAAGAGTGATGGATCTGAGGGGATTTGAGGAATGGATAAAGATAGGAGGGGGTTAAGGAAGCTGACAAGGAAGACCCTAGGGGCAGGAGGGAGGCTGACAGTAAAGGTCCTCGGAGTGGGGAGGAACTGCCAATCCTGACAGTGATGACCCTGCACACAGTCATGGAGGGGCTGCTGCTGTTTGCTGCATTTCCTTACTAGTTGATCCAGTATCCTAGTCAGGGCCCCCTGGGCTGGACTAATAATGTACGTGCTCCACTACAATGCCAACACATCAAACAAGCCACCATTAGAACAGGATCATTTTCCTCCAGGCAGCTGCTTGCTGCAATCATTCTGCTGATTAAATTTCATTCTGGAAAGTACTGCACAGACATTAATCAGGTGTCACAGCCACTCCATCCTATAGAGCCAAAGCCTCTCTGACCTTTAAAAATACACCAAACAGTTGCTAGAACACATCTCCCTAGGGAGGACAGATCCTCAGGCCAGCCCACAGAAATCCATGCTGTTCTCGCCCCCTTCCAACTGATCTTCCTCGCCTCTGGAGACAGCAAAGTAAAAGAGAGCTTTCTGATATTTTTGCCTCAGCAACTCTGGCATCCTGTTTTGGTGATACCGTCAACCCCCTACATACGTGAATTTGAAGGTCTGGAAGGGGTTCCTCATCTCAAAACAGCTTCCCCACTGGCCTGTTCCATTGCCTAACATTTTTTACAGTAATAAGCACACCTGTTGGTGAAAACATTGTAGTCTCTAGAAACTCCCTTTCTAAACAAAATAACACAAAACCAGTTTATATAGAAGAACAAATTCGTAAATAATAATGGCATCATACAATCAGAGAGCATTCCTCTCAATGTATTTGTTATATGTTATTTCATTCCTCTTTACATCAACTTTGTGAAGAAGATATTATTATAATCCCCATTTTGTTGATGTCAAAATAGAGCCTCAGAGAGACTGACTCAGCCAAAAAAACTCAGGCTAGAAAATGGTCTTCTGATGCCAAACCTTAAGCATTTTCTTTTCTTTTTTTCTCTTTCTTTCTTTCTTTCTTTCTTTCTTTCTTTCTTT
>NW_003852505.1:3598355-3619716 GCF_000181295.1 Otolemur garnettii | reverse complement strand
TTTTTTTTTTTTTTATTGTAGCTGTCATTGTTTGGAAAGCCCAGGCCGGATTTGAACCCACTAGCTCTGGTGTGTGTGGCTGGCCCCTTAGCCACTTGAGCTACAGGTGCCACCCTTTAAGCATTTTCTGTCATGCTAACACAAATGAAAACTGGCAACCAAGAATTCTAGAAAGAAATATATTTTGATGGGGAGTGCAGGCAATGGCTAAGGGGGACCCTTCCAAGTAGGATGTCAAAGAAATGGCCTAAAAACAGCCGTAGGGCATGTTGGGGACAATGAGCATGTGGGTAAGGGAGGCCAACAAGTTGAGAAAGTGCCTTAAAGCAGCCTGATCTTCTCACCAGTGTAGGTGCCAGGGTAAGTCCTCCCCTATTCCTTTCCCCTAAGCTGGTAGGTGGAAATAAAGTGCCTTATCTCTAGTTGAGCCTTTTTTCCAGAAGTGACGAAGAGGTGCTGGATATAACTGGATGAGGGACAATCACATATTTGTGTAAGCCTGGGTTGGGCTACTGTTGGTGACATGTACTAGCAGCCTCTGGTTGTCTACTTGTTTCAGGCAGTGCCCATTCAAGTCTACGACACTAGGACTAAGATAGGACATTATAAAACTGTATAAATAATGTAAGACAGTGCCCTGTCCTTACAGCATAATGTAATTTAAAATGCAGTGTGTAGTAGACTGCAACTTAATTGGAAAGGATGCCTTGGACCATTCGGGACACTACAGAACATTTGGCATAGCCATTAAACACTGTTCTCCAGAGCCCAGGAAACTAATTGCAAATGGTTAGGTAATGCACAGCTGATGGAAAGAAGATGCTCCTTTAAATTGATGCCATGGTATATGTACAGGGATGTTTATTGCAACATTACTTGTAACTATGAAAAAGGCACTAAATTAAATGTCCAACCATGAGGAGGTGGTTAAATAAGTTTGAAACTTTCACACAATGGAACGTTATGCAGCAGCTAAAAAAAATGAGGTAAACCTATATATACTGACATGGAAAATATGTTCAGGAAATGGCATTGGGTTCTCAAAAAAGAAAGTTGCTGAATAATATTTATAGTTTGCTTACATTGTTGTTTATTATCTATTTGTGTAACTGTGTGTGTGGGTGTGGGGCACATACATTTGTATATACACAGGAAAGTGGGGAAATATATGCCATATCTTTAATAAAGAAAGATAGGCTTTCACTTTTTAATGTATACAATTTTTTTTTTTTTGGCCAGGGCTGGGTTTGAACCGCCACCTCTGGCATATGGGGCTGGCGCCCTACCCTTTTAAGCCACAGGTGCCGCCCCGATTTATACAATTCTTAATTGGTTGAAATTTATGTGCCTATTTTTCTTTTGTAATTGTTAGGTGTTTTTTAAAGGAAGGCAGCTTTTATCAAGCAACTCCCTTTTCATATAGCAGGATTCTGGGTCCCTGAGTAGAGTTGAGCAATGGGCATGGATTTAGGTACATTTCACCTTCATTGGAAATTCTTACAGGTCCAATAGAGCTTCATTTCTTTTAAATGTAACAAACTAGGGCGGCACCTGTAGCTCAGTGGTTAGGGCGCCAGCCCTATATACTGAGGGTGACAGATTCAAACCTGGCCCTGGCCAAACTGCAACAACAGTAAAAAAACAACCGGGCATTGTGGTGGGTGCCCATAGTCCCGGCCACGCGGGAGGCTGAGGCAAGAGAATTGCCTAAGCCTAGGAGTTGGAGGTTGCTGTGAGCTGTGACGGCACAGCACTCTACCGAGGGCAATAAAGTGAGACTCTGTCTTTAAAAAACAAAAACAAACAAAAAAACCCCCACACAATTTAACAAAGTAGAATACAACCATACCAAAGAAATCCACTCTAATAAACAATTGCTGATTTTATTTACTTTACCTTGCCCTCAAATTTCCTCCTCCCCTCCCACCTAGCCAGAGTTCCTTTTATCTTCCCAGACAGGTCAGTTTCCCAGAAAGCTACTCCAATCCATAGAGTAGACAGCCCCCTACCGGTGTAATTTAGGGGGGATAGACAGAGTTGGACCAGAAAAAGTATGTGCCTACCTGCCAGCACCAACAAGCTTTAATCACACAAGGAGAGAGAAGTAGAAATTCTCCTAAGAGAAGTGCCACATTACCTAAAACTTGCATTCTAGCAAGGAAGACTGAACGCAAAGTCATGTGTACGCGTGTGTGTGCGTGCGCGCGCATGTGTGTGTGAGAGAGAGAGAGAGAGAGCACCAAAGTACAATCGGTGGGTCCTGAGCACTCCGAGGCACACACTCCAGGGCAGAGTGCAATTTATGAAATATTCACTGTTTATTTCATTCATTTATAAAATAGAATCTGTAGAGTTTTGTGCTTTTTAAAGATACGTGCTCATTGACTATATTTGAAAGATACAGACAAGTATAAAAAGGAAAGCAATTTCCTGTAATTTCACCACTCAGAGATAACTGCATTGAATATTTGTGTCCATCTAGTTACTTTTCTGCATATATATGTAATTTTGAACAAACCTGCTATCAAGCTATACATGAACTTCTTAGCCTAAGTTTTCACTCATTATTACATACATTTCCATGTCCTTAAATATTTGAAAACACGATTTTAATATCTACATAACATATGCATAAGAAGGCTATAGTATCATCTAATTAATCATTCCCCTAATTTTGGTCGTTTCAAGGTTTTTTTCCAGTTTTTTTCTTACTTATAAATAATATTGCTATGGACATCCTTGAACATAAATCTTAGTCATACAGATTCCCAGAAGTGGAATTACTAGGTCACAGAGTGTAAACATTTTTTAAAGGCTCTGTGGAGCAGTTCAAACTGGTAGCAAATCTATTGATTCCTAGGAACTACTGAACACAGAAATCCTCTCCAGTGCAAACCGGAACCAAGCAGTTGGACAATGCCACTTCTAATTAGGTGCTTAATGAATATTTTTTGATGGGGATAAAGGAAAATGATATCCTGAGCCCTGTAATTAATCAGAGGGGAAAAACAAAACAGGGCCGATATAGCTTAACTGAATCCTATTCTACTATGCTCACCAACTGTCATCTCTGGCAGGGAAGCCAGGACATCTGAACTGTGAGATTCCTTACATGATCCCCCAACCCAGTTCCTGTGGGCTTAAGGCCACTCTGCATCATACCCTGCAATTTTCTCCCCGATTTCAAAGTAACACACACGGCGATTTGCTGTTCCTGTATGGATGTTTTCCTTCAGTGAATAGTTTACTGTATAAAATAAGCTACTTATGTTTAGTCATTGACTGATCTCACTCTAACCTTAACACTTGGTGGTTATTAGCCTATGTTACATTTATTATAAAATTCAAAAACCCATTATCTAGCCTTTTTGAATATCACTGTGTCCCCAGTGTATTCATTGCTCTATGCATTATAGTTCTCTGTTGCTATTTTATGCCTTCAAATTGGGGAAATGTGAAATTCTGTGGACCAGAAGTACTGACCTTAAAAAGCAACTACCTCACTTATGTAGCAGGAAACATAGTTTGTTCTCAGTAGCTCAGTGAGTAGGGCGCCAGCCACATACACGGAGGCTGGCAGGTTCGAGCCCAGCCTGGGCCTGCTAAAACAACAATGACAACTGCAACCAAAAAATAGCTGGGTGTGGTGGGGGATGCCTGCAGTCCCAGCTACTTGGGAGGCTGAGGCAAGAGAATCGCTTAAGCCCAAGAGTTTGAGGTTGCTGTGAGCTGTGTTACCAAGGGCAACAAAATGAGACTCTGTCTCAAAAAAAAAAAAAAAAAAAAAAACTTTCCTAACCAGAAGTTAGTAGAAGTATGTATACCTGCATCATTTTGATGTTTTTGTTAATATTTCCAAACACTATACTCTGAAATCAGAATCATCTCTTTTTATTTATTTTTATATAATTTTCCCCATGTTCTTTATTATACAATAGTGATCAGAAAGGAGATGTAATTTCCATTCCCTGCCATAATAGCTAAACAGATATCACATTCTAAGTTGGAGGGAGTTTTATTATGTAAGAATGGACCAGTATAGGGTTTAATTGATTGAAGATGAACTTTGCTGTGGTATATTTGAAAGCTATTAAATGCAGTTAATAATGCTTAATGAAAAATATTATTTAAAAAATCTGCCTTTTAAAAGGGGTATGCAGCTCTCAAAATCAATAAACAAACACAAGTAAAAGTATCAATGGCGAAAAATGTGGAAAAATGCCTTTCAACCTATAAACTGCTATTATATCTGGGAAGGAGAATTGTGGAGGAAGGAACAATTTGCCGCATCAAGCGCCTCTGAAGTTTGGGGAATTTTTACAGCGTCATGTTTTATTTTAAAAGTAAGCAGAATAAAGTATAAAGTAAACGCATATGTATTCAACAAGTGTTTAAAGGCCAACTGTGTGCCAGGCATAATTAAGTAAATGATCATTGTAAAAAATTTGCAGGCTAAATGTCAGGAAGACTTTGGGTATGCGCAACAGTGAACAATAATGAATACAACAATGAAAACACCTGAGCAGTTGGAGGTTCCTAAGGTACAGTCTCGTGTGGCTTAACAACAGGGATACCTTCTGAGAAGTGCGCCATTAGGAGATTGCATTGCTGTGCAAACATCACAGGCCTGGATGATACAGCCTACTACACACCTGGGTTGTATGGGGTGGTCTATTGCTCCTAGGCTACACACCTGTGGAGCATGTTACTGAACACTGTAGACAGTGGGAAGTATGGGTGTATCTAAACATAGAAAAGGTACGGGGAAAAGACAATACAAAAGAGCAAAAATGGTACACCTGTATAGGGTACTTACCAGGAACGGAGCTTGCAGGCCTGGAAGTTGCTCTGGGCGAGTCAGTGAGTGGGGAGTGAACGTGAAGGCCCAGGACATTACTGCACCCTACCGTAGACTTTATAAACACGGCACACTTAGGATACACTAAATTATGGAAAAATATACTTTTTTCTTCAATAATAAATTACGCTTAGCTTACTGTAGCTTTTTTGCTTTACAAACCTTTTGATCTTTTACATATTTTTACTCTTAACACTTCGCTTAAAACAGACATTGTGTAGCTGTACAAAAAAAAATTGTCTTTTTTTAATCCTTATTCTGTAAGTTTTTTTCTATTTTTACTGTTTAAACTTTTTTGTTTAAAAAACACAAACACACACCTTGGTCTAGGCCTACACAGAGTCGGGATCATTGATATCACTGTCGTCCACCTCCACAGCTTGTCCCACTGGAAGGGCTTCAGGGGCAGGAACATGCATGGAGCCATCATCTGCTTTGGTGACAATGGCCTCTTCTGAATACTTCCTAAGGACCTGCCTGAGGCTATTTTACAGTTAACTCTTTTCTATATAAGTAGAAGGAGTACACTCTAAAATAATGATAAAAAGTATTGGATCGTAAATACATAAAGCAGTAACATAGTGGCTTATTAACATCCTCAAGTATTATGTACTGTACGTGATTGTAGGTGCTATGTTTATGGGTTTCTTTTCCTTTTTTGAGACAAGATCTTGCTCTGTCGCTCAGACTGGAGTGCAGTGGCATGATCATAGCTCATTATAGCCTCAAATTCCTAGGCTTAAGCAGTCCTCCTCCCTCAGCCTCCCAAAGTGCTAGGGTTACAGGCATGAGCCACCGTGGCTGGCTGATGCTGTACTTTTATACGACTGGCAGCATAGTAGGCTTACACTAGTATCACCACAGAAATGTGAATAATGCATTGTGCTATGACGTTATGGTGCTATGGAATCACTATCTCTAGGTGATAGAAATTCTTCATCTTTATTATAACCTTATGGGAGCACCATAGTATATATGGTCTGTCACTGACTCATTTTGTGGTGCATGACTGTACTTACAGACTGTGACACAGTGTTGTCTGCTTGCTGAAACTCCCCTCCCCCCGCCCCGCCCGGCCACCTTCTTGCTGCTAGATCTGTGGTTCCCATTGGATGCCTTGTGCCCAACTGAACTCACTTATTAACTGGCCCTTCTTGTTGCTGGTTATAAATAGGTGTGTCTTCAGTTTTGAATATCTCCTTTTCAAGATGAAGCCAAGCGGGTGTAGTGATCCAGACACTTTTACATGTTGCTGATGAGAATGTACTTTGCTACAAATATTTTGAAGGACAATTTGGCAATACATATCCAAACCCTTAAAAGTATTTGGACTCGATGATAAAAATCAGAATACTGGTTACCTGTGGGAGTGTTATTGACTGGGAAAAGGGTTCAAGGGAGTCATATGAGATGATGCAAAAGTTCAAGGTCTTGATCTGGGTGGTGGTTCACAAGGGTATATATGTCTGCGTGTGAAAATTCATTAGTAGGTCTGCTTTACTACATGTATGTTAATAAAAAATGCTTCGTTAAAAATATGTGTTTGGAACTTTTGAACCAATAATTCTGCTGTAGTTTTGTACCTAAAGGTGAAAAAGGGACAAAGATTCATAAGGTCTGACAATTAATTCACAAACTCATCCTAGAAAAAGTGCTACATCCCTGATTGATGAATATCACTACAGTCACCTTTGAGGTACTCCCCTTGGGAAGCTATGTGCCATTGTACAAGGTCTGACAATTAAGTTTGCGAACATGCCACCGTCTACTTACATTGGCAGCACTATGCAAACAACTCAGTAAGGTTTCATAACCATGGTATGTCAGTGTCTCACAGCTGTGTTTGTGTTGACATGTGGTTGTGTCTTGCTGAGGGAAGTTCATTATTATTGTTGCATATTTTTGTGTGCCATACAATGACAACTCTGATGATCATTCCAGAAAAAGAGTTCCAAAATTGCTTTGAAGCTGGAATGGGTACCAGTGTCAGTACATAGCTTTCCAAGAGGAGAACTTTGAAGGTCACTGTAGTGATTGATAGTCAGCAATGAGGTATGTAGAGCTTTTTCTAGGATGAGTTTGCAAATTGTCAGACCTTGTAGTTCATTGTATTATTTGCGATGTTGAAAAATTAGAAGCCTCTAACATAACAGTGGAGTGGTAAATAAGTGATGTTTCATCCACTTAAGATCATATTATCAAAGATTTCTTACTGGTATTGAAGAACGTTCACTTATGATACAATGTTTGGTAACTAAGGCAGGTCACAAAATAGAAAGAAAACAATTAGAAAGTAAAGACAAGTCCTGTTCTAGTGCTGTTTCCTAGTACCCAAAGAAAATGACCAGCTGAAGTGGGATGGGAAGAAGTTAAGCTTTGTGGGTGAGATAATACCCTCAACATTGTTTCTCTTCAGTGAAGACGTAGCTGTTTGTGGTGCAGGCACTGAATAGTAGGCATTGACCTAAGGTAGTCTGGTGGGCACAACTCCAACCTCAATTAGCGATGTTCCAACGCTTTGAGATATTCCATTATTCTGAAGCTCCTTTCTGTCCTTGGAGAACTGACAGGTGGGTGGTGATAACCAATCTGGGAATTGTATGTGCCTGTGCATTTATAAATACTTGTGTGGCCACCTATGTAAATATGCATGGATGTGTGCACGTCTTTCTTTGCATGTAGACATGAAACCTTTAGCCTACATTCCCAAATTGAGGATCAGGAAGGTACTGTGGTGATTTGATTAGTCAAAATGGTTATCAAACTACGGAGGTAATCGAGTACTATGGTTATTTCCAAGGTGAATGTGCTAGCGAAAGAGCGCCATCTGGCATTTTTCTAGTGGTCTGAAAGCTTCTGCAGAGGGCCCTCATCATTGGTTTGAAGAAGATGGAGAGATATAGGCTGCAGCCCCATTGGTAAATATTTCCTGAGGCTATAAACAGTTTGCAACCTAGGGCAACACTGTATGCTTGATTAAGCTTGCAATGAAAAGGATTTATTTAAACCAGGTTAATAATTTCTTTTTTATCAGAAGCTAACCAAGCACTTTTATAGTAGCCATCCCTAGCATGGAAGACCTATTCCTTCCTTCATCTAGGTGGATTGCCTCTTGGTAAATTTTGCTATGAGCCTATTTATGTATAAAGTACACATGTGTTTTGACATGAATGGAGTCTATGAACAAATTGCCTCTTTCTTTTTCATCATCCAGCTCACTCTCAGTTAAAATAAACTTTCTTCTGGAGGAAAAGAGGTCCATATACCAGGCTTGGTTGAAATGTGGGTTTTCTTCCCCCTCGTTCCCATTCTAGTCCTGCCCCTTATCCTGGATCCTTTATCCACACACACACACCATCTCTGGGGAAAAGACTGCTACTACTCTGAGCTGCCACAGCTGCTGCTATTGTCACTGCTACTGGTCTCAAAGTCATTTTTAACTTGACTGAGTGCCTGCTGTGTTCCAAGTCCCATAAGGCACCCCAGGAGACAGAATGAAAGAAATATACAGCATGCAGTTCTTTAAAATAGCCAGTTCCTCTAGTACTTTTAAAAATAATGCTCAATTTTCATGCCATATTTGGGAATACAGATGTTGTGGAAAGTAAAGCTCACCCCCATTAAGGGCACCTCACTAGTGTGTGGTTTTGATTATAAAGGTCAAATTACCTATGCACTCTGCATTATTTGATGGGGAGAGTGTTCCTTTCTAAACTGAAAAGGCCTCAATCTGTCCATTGAAACCAGCATGTTAACAAGTTTCTATTTGGCTTCTTCAGGGATCTCTCCCTGTATGGTTGCTCCAGAGGAGCCACGCATCACTAAAGACGGCGTTAAACAGTCTTTCCCAGCCTGTATAAAAACCTCTTTTCTTCATGGCTACTTTTACAGAAACAAAATACGTTAATTAGGAAGCACTCCTGAGAAATCAGTGCTGGTTGCAGGAGTTCTTCACATTAAATATAAGATATTTAGAATAGGAGGAGGAAGAGACGTAAACAGGACTGAAAGATTATAAGTGCAAGAGTATAAATACGGGATTTCCATCTGCCTTTGTGGGGCTTATGGAGACTCTGACACATAAGCCAAGCACACTTAAGACACACGCGCCTTTACAGTAATGGGCATCTTGTTTCTATCTAGGACATATATCACAGATTACTAAACCACATCTATAGTATAGGGCTGCTAATAATACCTGACACAGCATTTGGCTTGGCCCCTGGGGTGCCCAAGTTCTTTAGAAAGGGCTTCCTTTTTAACCTTCAAGAAGCATCTTTTCTTCCTTTGGAAGATGGGAAAGGGCAAGAGCTCTCAGTTCACCAGTAAAGAAACAAAGCCTTATGGTAGATTTGCCAGGCAGATCTGGAAAGAACCAAGTTCTCTTCCTCATCCCATTGACTCTCAGGAGGGTTTTATACTCAATTTGGTTTGGGTTTTTGATGGTGGGGGGTTACATCGAGAGAAAGTTGCAGCAACCATCAGGAGGAGGTGGTTGGAAAGACTGCAAGCAGAACCTGGGAGCTCCTTGCTGGAACAGAACGGATATCTCCCCAAAAATATATTCCCTGAGATATGTCAGATCCACAGGGCTGAGTTTCCAGAGAGATGGAAAATATTATCCCCATCATCACCCTCCACTTCCCCTGGCCACAAGGAAAATGTCTTGAGGTCACTCCAAGGAGTGCTTATCCTGCTCTGCGGCTGTTTTGAGGACATCTAAACCACCCTTCGGGGTCAACAACACAGTGCTTCTAGCCCAGTATCCTCATGAGGTCCAGAAGAAGTTTGGAGAAGAACTTGGCTGTCTTTAAAGATCAGGGACATTCTCATCTCATCCCCACTTTCCCTTAATAATCCATAGTGAATCTGCCAGCCATGACTTTATTTTCACTCTTTCCAAAGATAATTGTGTTTTCATCCTGTTGCACCTCTTGGACTAATTAATTCCTTAGGTTTTCAATATGCTATAGAGAATAACAGTTCTTTTCGGATGCCATAGCAAGAAGACATTGCCCCCAGAATCCAACAGATTTAGGTTTTAATCCCACTCTGCTACTGACTAGCTAAGTGAACACAAAACATTTTTGTCCCTTTTCTGAGACTCAGTTTCCTCTTCTGTAAAATGGGGTAATCAATAACTCTTCTTCCTCCCTTGCATGGCTGCTGTGATGAGAAAATGAAACCCTTGATGTACATACATAAAAGCACCTTGAATAACAGTACAAACTCGGGTGCTGACAGAGGGATCTTATTTGCTTTAGCTGAATCTCCTTCTAGCTCTTAGGGTGCTGTTGGTTCTAGAATTCTCAGATCTAGTGAATAAGGCTGTGTTCCCTCTCTCCAATTCCTGCATAATTTTATACACTCTGGTCACATCCCTTCCCAGCCTTCATCGTTCTAAACTAAAGACTCTGCATTTGTTTAATCTATCTTCATACGGCAGCCCCCTCCACCACCACCCCCCATCCCCTGATTATAGAGTGGCCCTTCTCTGGATCATCTCCAGTTCCATTATGTCATTCTGGAAGCACTAAGACCAGACCTGCACAAGTGTGTGTGTGTGTGTGTGTGTGTGTTCCTCAGCTCTGAACCTCTGACTCTGTCCCCCTCCCCAATTATAAATCCTAGAACAGGATGCTTGCCCAAGACCCTCTCCAAACTACGGAGAAGGCCGATTGGCCCCTGGCTGAAGCCTCCCCCTCTTTCTCTGCGCAGCCCTGGCCCCAAGGGGCTAAAACGGCTCCCTGTCTGGCTTGGAAGGCTGGGAGGTGGATAACTAGGATGGGGAGACCGAGGGGGAGGGAGGGGGGGTCTTGCGCAAGCGCACGCGGCTGCACGGACCGCCAATGCTGCTGCCTCCCGGAGCAGAGGGAGGCAGAAGAGGAGGGAGAGAGAAGAGGGGAAGGGAGGGGGAGGCGGCACTTGGGCTGCAGCTCGCAACCAGAGGCAGTCTCGCACAGCTCGCGGAGGGACCAGGAGAGGCAGCCGCGGAGTAGGATGCTCTGCGGGGTGCCCTAAACCAGGGGCGCTTGAAGCAGCTTCAGGGACTGGGGCAACTGGGCAGCTTTCACCATGCATCAGTCCCTGACTCAGCAGCGGTCCAGCGACATGTCCCTGCCCGATTCTATGGGTAAGTCCAGCCGCCCTTCCTCCGGGCGGCGGCAGCAAGGGGTGAGTGCACTGGCCTCTGACAGTGAGTGCCCTGGCCGCCCCGAAAACCAGAGAGCGGGAAGCGGGGCTAGGGGGGCTCCACGCGCCCCAGCGTCTAGGTGGTGGACCAGAGCCCCAAGGGAGCGGCCCGGCTGCGGCGGGGGCGACGCGCGGAGATTGGAGAGCCAAGCTTGCGTCTGAGTATCCCTGCCCCGGAGTGCGGGTGTGTGCGTGTTTGTGTGCGTGTGTTTACAGACTTACAGCCAGGGGTAAATCCCAGCTGTCTGAGGATCAAAACACTTTCCTGCAACCTGCGCCTTCGTTTTCCATTCAACACTCCCTCTTTGCAAAGTACTGGTCACTTCTAAGAGCTCACGACTAACCATAAATAGAAGAAGCAGGATCCTTGTCCCCTCCCAACTCTCTTGAAGCTGCCCTGAAATTCAGAGCTGCAGTGAGCAGGGGGGACTGACTTGCACCTCGCTGATGGGGGGTTTGCGCAACCCTGGGGGATGGGCGGGAGTAGGGGGGAGAAGAAGGGAGGGGGCCTGGTGGGAGGGGAATTTCTGCGGAATCACTCAAGACAGCCCAACCCTGCTGTCTTCAGCTGCAGGATCAACATTCTTTGAATTTGATTCCTATCCTGCTCCAAACGCACGGAGTGTGCGTGAGTGTGAAAAAAGCGGTGGGGGGACGAGTGAGAGCGCGAGAAAGAAACATCCAGCGCGAGCCCGCGCATCTTCTGAAGTCGCGCTTTTCTTCTCTGGGAGGAAGGGAGGGGGAGGGGCACCTTTCGACACCTTTTCTCACTGAAGCTGGGGGGCAGCTACCTTTGGGCACTAACTTGGCTGCCCCTCGAAGCTGTTTCTTGGTGGTTACCAACAAAAAACAAACCCAGCCCCCCTCAGCTGTTAGGCATCTTCCCAAGCTCTATGATTTCACTGGGCGGAGAAATTAATTTGGAGCCCAGGAGAGCGGGAGGGGATTGTCAAATCATGATCCCACCTAATTTTAAAATTCGCCTCGGCTACACTTCAACCAAATCGAATTCCCTCTTTCCAACATACTTTACATTCTGCAAAAACCCTCTGCCCCGCAATTCCTCCGATCTAGCCTGCTCAGATCTTCGATGAATTTGCGGGGACATCTCGAAGGGAGGGGGTGGGGAGAAGATTGAGCCCCCACTGACTGAAAAAGACTTAATCTCAACAAAATTCGTTCACCGGAGGAGCGCCAGAAAGTGTTTTCTCCTGGATAGTGTCAAGATCTATATTTTCAATGTTTTTGCACATTCAGTATACGAATTTGTTCTTTTTCATTTTAAGGGCGTAGTTACTTGCGGTGAGATACAAATGGGGTCAAGAATTCGGGTCCGAATCCAGAGTCCAACAGTACCAGACTCCCCCCTAACTCGCAGCTCGCTCTCGCGCGAGTGCTCACTCTACACACGCACGCACACACACACACACACACACACACACACGCAGATACACACACGCGCACACTGCACTCCTTACCTTGGCCAGCTGTGGCGCCAACGCAGCTCTGGCTCCCCGACGCCAAGCTGTTGCGCTAGGGAGGGCTGGGTGGAAGAGCGCTAGGGTTACGCAGCGCGCATTCCCGCTGCGGGCGACAACCACCTGCAACCAAGCCTCCCCTCCCCGGTCGTCTGCGCGCGGGGAGTGGGCAGGTTGGTGGTGCAGAGCTTAAAGAGTTGCTACTTGGCACACTGCTCTGTGTGTTGGGGAACAAGATGAAGAGAGTTCTTTCTTGGGCTCCCAGGGGCCCTCAGCTAATCTTACGTTTCTAGAAAGGTCTGCGCAACAAGAAGCTGAGTGGGCTTCACCCAGCCCAGTCTCGACGCTGCGGGGAAGGAATCATAAATCCCATATAGACGCAGAGTGGGCACCACACATTCTGCTTTTTAAAGTCCGCAGACCGAGAACATTAGCAAATTCCTGAGTCAGTGGTAACCCTGGGTTTCCACAGTTTATACAGGGGAGTCTCCCCGGAGTTCCCTAGCGCTGGTCCCACACAGCCCAGGCCTGAATCAGCGTCTAGGCTACTTAGGAGCTACTCCCACTTAACTCGGCTCTGGCAACACCACCTTCTCTTGCACGAGGGGTGGGGAGGAATGAATGGGTGGGTGGGCTAGTATTTCAGCCTCTGAAGGCAGCGTTTCTGAGGGGATTCCCTTTATAGACAAGACACAACCGCAGCCAAAACGATAAAATTTAAAACACAGAGACACACAGTGCACCCTCAAGGTGCCTGCACTGTAGCTTGCTGGCTTCCTGGACATGGAGCTGTAAGTCCAAGGTTTGGCAATTATAAAGATGGTAGTTGGACTGCAGGGCCCCTCAATACCCTCACAGCAACCCCCTTCTCCCTTTGAGTAACACCGCCCCCAGGCGCTACTGGCACCTCTACTATAGCACGGCATTGCTTCCTACCCAAATAACACATTCATAATTCACTGACAGCCTTGGATGTCTCCATTCAAAGAATTGTCTGAAGTTGGGGGATGTGAATTTCAGCCCCTTTAAAGGAAACATTTGGGAGATTGGCAGGGCCTTGAGACTCTTGCATGGGTAACCACCTGTCTCCACGGATGCTCAAGGTTGGGACTTCCTGGAACCCACCCTGTATGGCAAAGCTGACTCAGGTAAGGAAAATCCTAATCAGTTCAAAAGATCAATCCCAAGAGTTAGCCAGGCATCAACAACGCACTCACTGTACCAGGCAGATACTGGGTCCCTATCTTAATGTATCCCAATAAAGATCATATAGCCTACCTGTTCTCTTGGGAAGGGGAGATCAAGAACATGTACAAGGTAGAAATGCAAGAGATGGAGACAACATCCTCCCTTCTAGCAACTGACATCTTCTTTCCTGTCAGATACATAATCCTGGAACTGATGGACATGATATGGATTGTGGACCAGCCCCGCAGTGACAATTGTAATGGTAGCAGTCACAGTTGATATACCCATTGAGTAAGGTATCTAGGAACTTGGGGACATGAAATAATGAGCAGTTAGAGTGAGAAGAAAGCATCTTGGAGGAGGGGAGTTTTGAGCAGGTTTCAAAGGAAGGAAGGGATCCAGATTCAAAGACCGCAATGCAGGTGGGGGCTCTGATTAGGGAAAAACTCGGAGGAGAGAAAAGCTGGTTGTTTTTAGAAGGGTGGAGACAGCAAATAATTGGGCGCTTTGAGAGCTGATCATACTGGTCGTCACTCCACTGGGGTGGAGGTGGAGCACTGCAGAGAGGGAGGGCTGCAGTAGTTCTGCAGGGAGGCTGCTGGAGTGGGGGGGCAGGCATTGCCAATGAGATTTCAGAGTCTCTCACCATTGTTGGTTGCAGGAATAGCTGTTATTTAAACAGAAATGTACTGAGCACCAAGTAAACAGGGTAATGAGAGAGGTTGAAATTGTGACACTCATTGGCCAGAAGGCTTTAATTTGGGGGAGCCCTCACGGGTACCCTATTTTAAAAAGTCAATTCTATGAGCATAGCCCATATTTATTCACACAATTTCTCCTACAGCCTTTTTGATTAGAAGGGAAACAATTCTGAGATGCTGCTTCTTGTTTATTCAACAAGTACTGCCGGCTCAGTAGGTATCAAACACTGTGATAGGCACTGTTTTCAAGTACCTGCTGCTTTATTTAAGTATCTCATTGTGTCTTAGTTTTTCTTTGATGTGTCAATTTACTAAACCAAACAATCAGAATAAGATGGTCCTGTGTTCCATCTAAGGTAAGCCCCAAATTGTACCTTAATAAGGACAGGGCTCTACTTCTCCCTTCCAAAATAAAAGAGCCATCAGGAAAATGTCCTAAGCAGACATAATGAGCAGTCTTTTAGGACCCTGGGCCACCACCTTCCAAGAACAGGTATGTCTTCCTCTAAGTAGATGTGAATTTTATTAAGTCAAATTGATGCTAAAGATAAATTGAGGGGTGATTCCTCATTTTCAAAAGGAGTCACGGGGTGGGGGTGGGGGGTTCCTTAACGTAGTCAACTCTTCAAGTGCAACTGGAAATAATCTTATTTTACATAATTATGGTCTTTATAGTGTAAAATAAGAAGTGATGGGGTGAGGAGATGTGAGGGACAGAGAATAGATATCCAACCTAGGGATAGGGTTTTCTTAGGAATTCAATCCAAAGCAAATCTTACCTGGGGGTAAAGCCCCTATGGGGATATAGGATCTTTATCTGGGTTTCTCAACTGACTGATTTTTCAGTTCAGGTTCTAAAGCAGGGGAAAAAAGACATAGATTTTCAAATGACACCATGTGGTTTGCTGAGTCACTTTTCTGACTGGCTCCTGTGCTTTTAAGAGTTTGAGAGATATCTGCAAAGAAGACCCAAGATCTGTGATTAAGATTAAAGGCCATTTGGTGGGGAAGTAGCAGAGCAGGCAAGTGAAACAACAGCAAATTAGAAAGAGGATGCATACACACACACTCCCATTTAGTCTCTAAGGTTACGAGTTTCCTGGGTAAGGTGTTGAGACACTAGTGGGTCACAAAGATACCCTTGGTGTATCCAGACATTCCCTCGGGGCGGTGCCAGTGGCTCAAAAGGGTAGGGTGCTGGCCCCATATGCCGGAGGTGGTGGGTTCAAGCCCAGCCCTGGCCAAAAAAAAAAGACATTCCCTCACGTTTTACCAGAGGCTGGGGAGGGCTAGAGATGACACGAGTGCCAAAGGAGAAAGGAAGGTAAGAATGGTAGGTGATGTGGCTAAGTTTGTATTAGAGTCCCTCTGTGAATCAACTCACAGATTCACTGAGGAGCATCTGTCATCAAATAGACTTAGTGACTCTGGTTAGAGACTCATTTAGGCTCCCTAGAAATCACGAGGAAGGATAGGTAACCTTCGGGTAAACAGAAGAAATGAATCCTGTCCCACCCCATTCCCTTCCCAGCGTCCGCAGTCTGCATTTCCCAGCTTTTCTCATTGTGTTTACCACCAGTCAGCTTGCCCTTTGCATTCCTAATAACCCTCTAACGCAAAGAGCCCTGAGGTCGCAGGTGCCTCTAGTGGGCCTCTATGTTTTTCCCCATGGAGGCTGGATTTAGGTCTCACTGGAGAAGCCTCATTTCCCAACTCTCCTTACCTCTCTACCCAGGGTGAGACGTAGTGCTTTAGTATGCGGGTGCCTATAACCCTCGAACCACTTCTACATTTCAATGTAAAATAGTCTTAGAATAGGCCCCTATTAGAAATGACCCTGATGAGTCACATCCCTCACTTTCCAGGCTGACGTCAGGGTAGATCGCCAGCCCCTCCCACCTCCCTGGGAGGCTTCGGCAGGGACTGTACTGGGGAAGACAAGATGGATGGTGGGGCTAACCCGGAGTGGCTCTCTGATGCTTTTCTTCCATAGAAGAGGGCATATCTGCAGGAGGCTGCCGGCCGGCCACAGCCCCTCCTTCTCACCACCCACCACCAGGCCTCCTGGGTCTCACTTGGTTTTCTAGCCTTCCTCCCCCTTCCTCCATCCCCTCTCCCCTCCCTCCCAGTGGTGCAGTCTGGGCGGCTTCTCTTGGCAACTGATTCCTGAGGCTGCAGTGAGGCCTCCCAGAATGACAAGTCTTATGATCAGACCCAAGTGGTCTCTTTAGGGCCATAAATGACAGTCAAGCCGCCTGGGTGGGTGACCCCATCATAGGACTCCCCACAGCTTCACCTTCCACGATTCCACCAGAGAACTGGACTTCCATAGCATGCCCTATTTGCTTGTTGCTGGTGGGTTTTTTCTGAGAACTCCTAGGTGGTCATTCTCCCCTGGTATTTCCTTTTCAGCACCCCCCTCCATGTCAGAGAAATGCCTGCAGTGTGTGGACGGGTGCTGGGTCCCTTTTTAAAAAAACTAAATTGAAAATGAGCTTAGATGCCATTTTTCTATCTGACTTAATAAGCCTGGTTTTGAAAAAAAATATTGGTTTGCTCTATCATGTCTGATAAGCCCTGAGTAGGAGAATGGGTTTCTCATCATTTATATTTATGTCAACCTCACATAAGCCTAAATGTGTATAAGTTATAATCCTCCCTATCTACTTCCCCCGATACGGATCTTTATAGACTAATGGCCTCCAAACACTTACTTTATTACACACATTTGTTTTGTGACAAATCCTGCCGATGCACCATTTCAAAGTTTATACATGAGGTGGCAAATGTCAGATATAAATGAAAAAAAAAAATCCCAGCCACCTGGCTTCGTTCTGATATTTACCCTGGAAATGAAATTTCATATTTCTAGCTTATGAGAAAAACCCGGCTTAACTGCACATTGGCTTTAAACTATTTTCATTTACTACCCCCATGCAGGCACTTTCCATTTATCATACGCCTCATAATTTGGCCTAAAAAATACTCTACTGCGTATGGTACATCTTTTATAGAGGGCCAGAAGCACAAACATTTGTTTTGGTTTGATGCAACTGGTAAAATTTTGTCTGTTGTTTCTTTTTCAAACTGGAAAATATTTTGTATTACAAAAATGGCACCTGATGACGGTAAAAATTAAAATTGTATCCCTTCCCCTAATCCCACACCCTAAAAATCACCCCAGTTACCAGTAGGAATAGGAAAGGAAAATCTTTCTAGTGTTTCTTTTTTCTTTTAGATACTCCCTTCCTCAGCTGACATGAACAATTTCAGTTTCTCCCTGTGCTTTCAGGAGCCTTCAACCGGAGGAAAAGAAACTCCATATATGTCACCGTGACTTTGCTTATTGTGTCCGTGTTAATTCTCACGGTGGGCCTTGCTGCAACCACCAGGACCCAGAATGTGACTGTTGGAGGTTATTACCCAGGAGTCATTGTAAGTATAGAAGGCATCGGTAGGTCTTAGTAGCTTGCTGGCTACAGAAATTCAGGTTCTACACCAGTGGTTTTAATTCTGTTTGAATTTCCAATGTGTGCTCAGATTTCCTCCTCTATATCTCTCTATATTTATAGAGAGAGGCGACTTCGGGCCTTTTAATCAGAAGAATCCAGGACCATCCCTGCTTAGAGTGATCCTACACAAGTCATCTCGCCCTTTAAGACCTTAGGTTTCTGGGTTAGGAAATGTTACCAACTAGCATTATTAACCTTAGGCTCAAGTCTTTTGTCTTTGGGGCATTTTCTATAATAGAGGTCACCTGAAATCTGAGGACCCTGGCAGCTTGACACTCTAAAACCAATAGCACCAATCTCTAAAATGATCCTTCATTCCTATCAGGAAAAAGATTGGGAAGATATATTTCTAAAGTATGTATATTTATTCATTTACGTATTATATACATGTTCATAATATTTCTATAAACATGGACATCAAAAAATAGATTAAAATGAAATAATTTTTAATACTGTTTCATGCAAACACTAAAATGTTACAGGATGATATGCACTTAGTGTGAAGTTTGTCATTAAAGATAGTGGCTATAAGTACTTATTTCAAATGACCCACTAGTTAATTGTTAGAATTTTTGGCTGACTTCTGAATCAGTTATGATTAGATTGCCATTAGGATAATGGGAGGGGTTTTTTTTTCTTTTGTTTTTGAGACAGGATCTCCCTTTGTCGCCCAGGCTAGAGTGCAGTGGCATTATCAAAGTTCATTGCAACCTCAAACTCTTGGGGTCAAGCAATCCTCCTGCCTCAGCCTACCAAATAGTTGGGGCTATCAGTGTGCACCATCATGCCTGGCTAATGTTTCTATTTTGTGTAGAGGCAGAATCTTGCTGTGTTACTCAGGCTGGTCTGCAATCCTCTCTCCTCAGGCTCCCGAAGTGCTAGAATTACAAGTGTAAGCCATTACAACTGGCCAGAATCAGGGTTTTTAATGTTAATCCTACAATATGGCTAATAAAAAGTTCACTGGGGTGCAGGACATAGCTACAAGAGGGACTCTACCTAAGAAAGTCAAATATTATGATTTCCTTGTTTGTACCCTCACATTAACCTGAAATTAAAAAAAAAAAAAATCTCACCCTGGGAAGTAGGAGGATCAACTCTGCCATTTACTTGTTGTTCATGCGTGCTTACATTATTAGAGTCATCTTCAATTTGTGGCTTCTCAACAGGAACATTTCCAAACATCTTGTCCATTGTGTTGGGATTCATTGAGTTAAAACTGGATAATACAATTTAGACATACATAAAATGCCCCACCATCAACCCTTTGCTGCTTGAAACTTACTTTCCTATCTTAGGATAGATCATTTGATCACCTGGCATTCATACTGATGGAGGGTGCCAGTGACAGTCCGTTTATTGAATATTAGTAATGCCTCGTTTCTTTCTTATTGTTTTAGAGAAACAATAAGTAGGAAATGGGAGTTTTAATCGTTTCTTTTCATATTAGAGTGGATTATGTTTCCCATCCCCATCTGCATGCAGTTCCCTTTGGAGACTGCTGAACTTGTCGCATGAACAAGCCTCATTTGGGCCTACGACACTGTTGTCCAAAAACCTTACTCTAGAGGTTGGATCATAATTTTAATATCAGTTAAATGGCTCCCCCAATTGCAGTTGCTAGAGAGCAGAATAAAGAAAAATTATATGTACATATATTTTTTAGGGCAAAGAAATCAGATATATTGTTTTGTTTCATCTCTCTCTCTCATCTTTTTTGAGAGGTGGGGGTTAGAGAGAGAAGCAAAGGAAGGGGGAGGGATTAAGGATGATGTCTTGGACAAGCCAGCCCCGTGAGTGACCAAGCCTGGAGTCTGTTGCCTAAATCACAGATTCCAAGAGCCTTTGCTAAGCTGGGTTCTGACATGGGTTGTGCCTCCCTGGAGCTGAGGGCTACCAGGGAAAGTGCTTCCACAGCTCTAGGGCAGGCCGAGCTCCGCACAGCCGATGGCAGGTGACCCACAGACACCGTTTGGTGCCCTCTGTTGAACATGTGATGTGAGAACTCACCCAGTCCACTTCCTGTGGTGAGGCAAGAAAACCAGACGTCAGCAGAATTGGTTTTTATTTTTAAACACAAGCTAGGGGGGTAGGGCGGGGAGGAAGGGAGGGGGTAAGATAGCATTTTGGTGGCTTGGAAAAGCAATTTATAGGGTCTGTGTGACTTTGTGTGTTACAGGTAGCTGCATTAGTGCAATACTTCTGACTGATGAGCAAATGCTCCTGCCAAGATTCAGAGTCTCTGTGGGTGAGGGGAAGGTATTTTCCGTGTCATTTAAGAGTACAAACTCCTATTCAGGAACAGTGGCTATGAACCTTCTCTGTAGAATCTCTGACCGTGGGTGGCTAGGTTGGAATACATTAACAAAGGAAGGAGGGAGCCTGATTGCTGTTATTCAAGTACCCGATGTTCAGCTAGCCCTGAAGTTGAAGCCGTGGGGGCGTGTGTCTGCGCCTGTGCGCATTTCACTAAGAGCTAAGATGGAAGTGTTAATAGGAGAGCCAACCCTAAAGGACAGTGTGCCCCCATGGTTTAACCTTTAAAAATGTGCTCTCACAGTTCCTGGAGATTGTTTCTTTAAAATGCATTTTAATTATAGAAAGTGAAGGGGGGGGAATAACAGATTGAAAAGCAGAAAGATCCCCCTGAGTCTATAGGTCAGATCATGTTGTAACAAATACAGTTACAACTCATACTTCTGAACAGTACACACCTGAGAATCCAGATTTATCTAAGAATTAGTTTGGTTATTAGGAAGTAACTGTAGAAATTCTAAGCCAGTGCTTTTCCCCTACCCTGGTGTGAATGAGAATGACCTGGTGACCCCATGAAAAAATGCAGATCTCAACGCTCTATCCCTAGAAACTCTAATTCAGTAGGTCTGGGTGGCCCCAGGAATCTGAATTTTCTTTTCATGAGCTAACCTTTGAGTGAAAAAGTAATACCTGTTGACTCCACATTTTAATGAGCACCGCAGGGGAGTCTAATTCCGGTGGACCGGCAACCACCTAGAGAATTAAAACACAATAAAATATGCTTAGCAGTAAAACCAGAAGTAGCTTAATGTGGCATTTAAAGATTCTGAACTGTCAAATTGGACATTTTGAATATAAATTACCATCATATAGAACTATAAAAAAATTTCAGGTTATGAAGAATTCTGCTGCCTGGGTGTTCATTGCTCCATCTTCTTCTCTGGAAGGTACAGATGTCTCTGTTGCACCTTCTGTCACCTTGTGACCTACAGGTATAGAAAAATCTGTAAGGAGGACTCAGGGACATCACAGAAGCCACAAAATGCACTACCTATTAAAAGAAGCAACTACCAGTTGCCAGTCATTGGCAAGCCTGAGAGAAACTCTCGATTTTGGATATAGGATTGGATTAAGTATTCAGTCAAATATTTCTTTCCTTCCTTTTTTTTTTTTTTT
>NW_003852505.1:3573850-3597865 GCF_000181295.1 Otolemur garnettii | reverse complement strand
GCCTCAGCCTCCCAGAGTGCTAGAGTCAAATATTTTTGAAGACCAGAGATTTAAAAATGAGAAGAATATTTCTGAATGTGATCGATATGATGGGTCATTCATTCAAAGTTTTTTATTCCTATACCAACAAATAATGCCAAAATCTCCAGTGATGATCATTATGATAAGGTGTTTATCCAGTCACCATTGTATAGACAACATCAAGGAATCAATAATTAGAAAAAACAATACATACCAAATAAAACTTCAATGTCCTCGATCCAGGACTCTACCCTAAATAATTACCAGTATATTTATGAGAGTAAAAATCAATGTAATAAACATTTAAAAATCTTGAACGAAGACTCATGCTCTAGAAAATATCAGAGAGCTCACTCTCCAAAGATCTAGTACAAATCTAAAAAAAAAAAAAAAAATGGAAGAATGCGTTTCATCCATGTTGCAAGCTTCTTAGCCACGAAACTATCCATATTCAAGAGTATTTCTATAAATGTAATGGATGTGTAGAAGCTATTACCCAGTCACTACATTATTCTCAAAATCAGGAAATTCATACTGGAGAAAATTCATACAGATGGAATAAATGTACGAAAGCCTTTAATCAGTCATCCAATCTAAGAAAATATAACAGAACTTTGCTGTTTGGGACTCTAGTTAAATGTGTTAACAATACATGAGATTTAAAATTTCTAAACAGACAAATTAAGAAGTTATTAGATTAATAGAAGACTCAATATACAAATCATTTCAATATTGTGGCATTTAAAATAGAATTCCATTTACATAACTCTAAGTCATGCGAAACCTTTCAGGGGCATCATTGTTTTGTCCAGTGAGATGCCCTAATATAATGAGGTTCATTCTTACAGTTTGTTAGCTACTCTACCTGAGCTAGAATGTGATATCATCATTCTAGGAGACATATGCACACATGTATCTTTAAAGATGTTCTAATCTGCACAGGCTGAATTGCAAAGTTTAAAAACTAAAACCAACAAAGAAAGACAATCTGGCTTAAGAATTTAACTGTCCTCAAATATTCAAGATGTATTTCATTCCAGAAAGGTTCTGAGGAGCTTTCTGCTCTGAACGCCAAAAAATCCAAGATCAGTGTTGCCTGAAGCTGAAAAAGGCAGGTGAGAGCAATTGCTTAGATGCAGGAGGAAGAAACCTCTAAATGTGCTTCCCAAGGAACCCACAAGATGGAGTTGGCCCCCTGGACAGTGGGGATAGCCTTTCATTCTTGTACCCTCTCCTCAGCTGTTGGACTGGTAGTGCCCATGCTAGCCTGAGTTTTCTTTCAGGAAAGAAACCCGGAGTTTCTGTCCCATTACCTTGGGAGAGGAGCTAAGTTAACTGAAAATCCTATCAGCATTATTAGAGGACAGGGACAGCAGAGACAGTTCAAAACAATCAATAGCCCAGAAACCTTCTCTGGGCCAGTGTGGCTTCTTCACATGTAAAGACTCTTGATAAGTCCAAAAAAAGGGTGATTAATCTGCATGCTTAGGAAATATAAGGAACTCTGGATAGTGGGACTTTGTGATTAATTGTGAATTAGGCAGAAATAGTCCCACCTCTTGTTAAAAATGTTTCTAAAATCTACGTTCATTCTAAACTATAACTTCCTAACTTAGGGTGTACATTTCAAGAATGAGACTCGAATCCTGATTTGCTGGATAAGACTTTCATAATGCCACAAAGTTCTCACCTTCGCTGGCTTCCTGTTGGCCCCTTACCATGCCATTGAAAGCTCTTCGCAGAGGCCTTCAGCCTGGTCTCCAGTTATTTCTCTTCTGCCAAAATTGTTAATTCACAGTCCCCTCAACACGACTTGGGATTTCCAGCCTTAGTGCTGTCACTCACGTTACCCTGCCACACCTGCAGTGTGCTCCCTGTGTGTTCCAAATGCTCCGTCACATCCCAACTTAGAGACACAGCAGAAACACTTCTCAACTACTAGTGTCCACGGGTTGCTGGAAAATACTCATATCCTGCTTAGTGCCATGAGGTCCATAATCCCTTATCGGAACCCTTGGGCCAGATGTGATTCAGAATTCAGAATTTTTTTTGTTATTTTAGAAAGATTATACAGTGCATATATCATACATTATCTAACACCCCAATGGGGGCTTGAGAAGCACCCCATAATCAAGCATCATCATGTTTCTATAATAAAACATGAATTTTTACACTAACTGGGATAAAGATTATAAAATAACCTCAGATCGGTTCAAGGTCAGGTTTTGTCACCAAGGTAGCTATAGAAAAATTCCTTCTGGTTTTGAGAGCTTTGCGGATTATGGAAAGGAATTATGCACCAGTTTACCTAATTATAATATGAGCTCTTTAAGCCTGAATCTCATCGTTCTTGATGGTACCCCATCCCATTTCCTGGCTTTCATATCACAGACTGAACACAGTGCTTGCCACAGAGTAGATGTCCAATTAATATTTACTAAGTGACTAATCCTTCTGAGCCTCAGCCCTGGGTGTCTAGGGCAGTGGATAGGAATAGGCGTAAGTGATAGGGTCCAACCCCCAAAGAGCCCCTGACTCTGACTTTGATGTCTAATGATTTGTCTTTTCGCTTCCACAAGTCGAGGGCAGCCAAACGAAGCAAACGGGCTATTTGTACAGGTAATGAGGAACCAAGATGGGGGGCCAAAGGTCTGAAAGACTCCACGAAGCTCTCAATGGGAGACCACGAAGCTTATCTTTCTGAGGTCTCAGTAGCAAACACTTTTCAGGAAATGCTGTTGGTTTTCCCCTTCTTTACTTTCAGCCCGTCAGCTTTACCTGAAATAGACCTTCTCACATCATCCATCCATTCAGAGAACTTCTTCCTTAAGAGGCAACAATGAGGCCCTTGGTACTTGAAGGTCACTATTCTACTGACACTGGTCACAAATGGTCAGTGTGGTGGCTGAAAGAACACTACCTGTTAGGGAACCTGAGGGCTAGTCCTGGCCCCACCATTAACTTGCTGTAGGAAGGATAAATCCTTATATTTCTCTAGTCCTCCAGTTTCTGATCTATCAAATGGGAATGATGTCAGCTCCACCAAACTCCATAGCAATTTTGTGACCAAAATGAGGAGGCAGGTACTTCTTTAACTTAAAATGCTTTTCATTTGTAAGGTAGTTTTCATGACACTGGTGAGTTCATGAGCCTATCATTCAGGGAAGTGCATTCTTTCAGGCATAACACAGTAAATAGTCCCTGCTTGCCATGCAAATGGCTCTTCCTCCATGAAACCTTTGAGCTACCATTTATTTAGCAGACTACCATATGCAGTCACACTATAATGTGTACTTTATCTCATTGAATCATCACAGCAACCTGTGTGGAAAGTAGTGTTATGATTCCCATTTTACAGATGAGGAAACCAAAGCACAGGGTGGTTAAGGGACAGGCCCAAGGTCACACAGTTAATAGGCAGCAGAATAAGGGATATCATCCAGAATGAACTATTCCTTGCCCCTAAGCCACTTTGTTCTTTACCTGTGGGTCCTTAACCCACAGTCTGTCTCTCCTTTCCTAGACTATAAGCTCTTGGTGGGCCCATGCCTTCTTATTCATTTGAGATACAGGTATTCAGTGAATGTTAGAAAACTGAATGCACTGGAATGGAATCGAATGGAATGGAAGAAGGAGAGGAAAGCAGATGAAGGAACTGTCTGGCCTGGGATTTCCAATTCTGGAGTATCTTGTCTTTCCAATCAATTCCACAAAGCTTTCGCCCACCCTTTCTGATAACTGCCATCAGAGAGTTATTTGAGACTATCAGGAATAGGGAGTGTCTTTGCTTCCCATCTTGGGCAGATTATTATTAGGGTTCAGGAGACATTCTGTCAGTATCTGTGGAAGCTGATGGACTGTTTGGTAAAAGGACTTATTTTCCCTGTAAGAAGCTGCCTCTGAATTTCTCTCAATCTCCACAAATGGCTCAGAGTTTCATAAGCGCAGACTATTAGTGGGCTTCCTTCTAAAAAATAAAAGCCATGGAACATATCAGAGGAGGAGATGAAATAGAACAGGGGCACTCTCTAATGAAATAGAGCAAATAATGCTAGGATGTTCCAGCTTAAGTCAAGTTAGAGTGGCTCAAAGGTTAAATGGTTTTTTAAAAATAGTAGCAACCATCACTAGAGCAAAATAATATTTACTGAGTACTTACTGTGTGCCAGGGACCATGCAAAGTTCTTTGAACATATCATCCTGGTTACCCTCACAAAAGCTCTATGAAGTGGTTTCTACTGTGGCCCCTAATTTACAGACAGGGAAATTGACGTTTAGAGAGCTTAACTCATTTGTTCAAGATTGTACAGACATAAGTGGAATAGCTGGGTTGGAAACTAGGCTAGTGGGATAAACAGGTTTTAATCAGTCTCCCTTATGGCAACACATTTTAATTATGTTTGAAATAAGACAGGGTGGGAGACAGGCATAGTTTAACTGTCGAATGAGGATGTTCTCAAATAGAGTCTTGGATGGCCTGGGATATAGCCTCATGCACTCCAGCGTCTACTTCTCAAGAGTGCCTGCTGATTGAGTGGTCCCGCAGAGAGTCCTTGGACACTTACATTCATGCCTTCCCTCATTCCCTTTTATTCTTGGGCTCCTGAGACAACTACCCAGTCCCCCTACACTGCCCCATCAAGCTCCTGCTCAGTCCACAGGTTTGTTAGATTTCTAAGCCTAGGTGCAAGATTTGGGGGCCTTGGATTGAAGGATGCCCCTGTGAGCCAAGGTAAGGCTGCAAATGGAAACCCAGACCATTAGTGAGGCTAAAGAGAAATGTAACTACATCACCGAACTTGTGTTAAGATTTATTGGTCCATTCTCACCACTTTTTACTTCTTCCATTTCCATCCCCATCAACAGCTATCGGTTAGCGATCATTTTCAGCTGTGACTGGCAGACTCAGTACACTAATAGCAGAGCTGAGAGGGCACTGGGATCTGCTACACTGAGCCATAATCCCAGCCACTTAGACAGGGAAATTGTTTTTCAGGGTTTTACACTGCCATTTCTGTTCACCCTTTAATGAATGCTTTCTGTCCATAAATGAAGCAGAGATGGAAGAAGACATGAATAAGTGCTAACATAAATTGCAATGGGTCAACCGCAAATATAGGCTTTCAAAAAAAAGTTCTTTTTTCTTTTTGTGTGTGTGGGTTAAGGTGTTTCTGATTTCTAAAGTACTTCCTGAGTTTGATTAGTATTCCAGATGCATCAAAAATTGCTATTGCAAACCTTTATTTTGTGATCTCTGCATCAGAGTGGAAAGTCTTTTTCAAAAAAGATAAAGATCAAAATATAATGTGTGCTTTTCACCATTATATGTCTCTTCCTGACTCACCCATCACATGATAGGTAATAGATATTGAAATTGAAATAGGCACGCTCTGAAAAGCTATGGTTGACCTTTACTTTCAGTTTGGGGGCACATAAATTTCTTTTTAGATGTGATTCATAGCTACACAGAGAAACTGGCAAATGGTGGGAGAAAATACTTTTATCATACATGCTGTATTTGTATAAGTAACAACTGCATGTGGCCTTAGCGTCTATGCCCCAGTTATTTTCCATTATCCTGAGTCACATCCAGGAGCTGGAATGATTGTGTGGTCAGCCTAACTGTCTTCCCACATGCTATGTGTGCCATGTTGCTTTACAGCTCGGCTTCGGATCGTTCCTTGGAATCATTGGATCAAACCTTATTGAAAACAAACGGCAGATGGTAAGTTTTCATTCCTATAGATTCAAATTCTTAATCTGAAAAAGCTCGACGTTTATGTAGATAATTAACACATCTCTTAAGTGTGCATAAATTTGGCCGTAAAAGAAACAGCCTCTCCGCCCTATCTCCTAAGCCCCTGGGGAACTTGTTTGACAGTGACCCTGTGCTATAGGACTTGTTCTCATCTTGCCTGATGCTCCCTCACTGACCTAGCTAGTCTTGGTAAGGACAGGTATAGAATATTCTGGATCTTGCCCTTTGCTTTCCTTCTCGCCCCTAAAGGCGTGCTCCAGTCTATCCAGTCAGGCTATTGTCCATGCCTAGACTGGCTTTGCTTCTGTGATTTCTGTTACTGTAGTCCTGGGTAACCCTCATGTCTTCCTCTTTGATACATAATCTTTTAGGAAAGTTTTTTTGCAGAGGGTTACTACCTTTTAGGAGATTATCATCTAGGGTGCTTTAATCAAGAGAACAAATGTATTTGGGGCACAAAAAAGACAAAATGAAATTATGAAGCCATCCTAAAGTATCTCCCTTACCCGTAGTTCAAAGCTAAGTGTGTTGTATGGGTGAAAGGAAGGATGAACATGTAACAGAAGATGAAGCTTAGAAAGTTCTATGTCTTACTAAGGGGTTTCAAAGGGAAGCTGTTGTATTTTCCTGGTTCAGCCTGAGAAGGCTTCTTTGAGGGAAAGGGTAGACCGAATTGCAAGCGTATTGCAGTTGTATAGACTTGTAAATCAAGATGTCTTGAGTGGTCAGATGGTGGACTGATTAGGCTCCCCCTGTACAAGTCTCTGTGGCATTGAAACTTTGATAATGGGGTCTATTTAACAGCAAGTTTAATCAGATAACGTAATGGCTCTAGGGACAGAGAACTCTAACCATATGTTTTCCCCTAGCAATGTGGGGAATCACCCTCGAGGGAGTTCTAATAGTTTTCTACTTCCATTTCACCTGGACTCCCCTCCCTGCCCATTGTGTTTGCACTTTGGGCTTAAATTATTCAAAACAATGGGGGAGTTTTAATTGTAGAGCTGATCATAGCACAGCTAATAATGCCAATTTCGTGACATCGTTCATCCATTATTTACCAATTCTCTGTAGTACTGTGAAGTGAGATTTATGGAGAGAGGTTATTGAACAACTCCCAAAGGAAATAAGTATTTCCTCCTAGTCTACCGAGGTGGGAGAACCCTAGGGTGGCCTTGACTTTGATTTCTTCCTTCCCCCTGGAGATCGGCTTAGTCCTATGTTATTATCCCTCATTCCCCCCAAACTTCAAGGAAGTGAAATGCTGATTCCATCTGTCTCTAGAGGTTAACCCAGGCAAGTGATAGGCTCAGGTAGCACCTATCCTGGCCTCCAGAAACACTTTAAAATACCTACCCTTCCCCTCATGTTGTGTTGTAGTATCATCTTTGTAATAGTAGACAAATTGTTAGAGAAATTTTTGTCATCTAACACGGTTAGAGAATAGGACGATCTGGTTCAAGCAAATGTTTTTCTTACTTAAAAGTTTTTATATCTACCACAGTTTCGGAGTTGATCAGTTTCAGAGACTTTAAGCCCCTGTAAAATGTCCTTGACATTTAAGTCTTAATAAATTGAATGTCCTCTTTCATGACTGTTGTCAAAGGCCATGTAGGTTGTGCAAAACCTCGGAATCAGCCTTGTCTTCTCACTGCCTGCTGTACCACTGAGCAGAAGTGGGAGGGGTGGAAAGAACCCTGGACTAGGAGTTGGCAGCCCCCAGCCTCTTCCACGGACTAGATGGAGACCCTGGGTGCACAACTTCCCCTCGCAGTGCCTCCATTACCATATAAATAAAAAAGAGTTGAACTACATGATATCAAAAATCCAGCATTTTTCTGAGTCTGAGGGTGGAAGGGCCACACAGTCAAATTCCTTCCTGGCCAGCATGCTGGATCCCAGCAAGCCTCTTTTTCATTTGGCACTCACAGAATGAATTTCTTAGCTTGCCCTGAAAATGTTACAAGTGCTTTATTGGCCCCTTCCCTTTGTCCCCCACTTGTCCCTGCTGTCACTCGTCCTGTAAGACTAGAATGAGCACCTCCATGGGGCTGCACACTGGAGCTTTGCTTTGACTGCCAGTCTCTTGGGGACCACCTAGTCTCTGGAAGCAGCAAGCGGAAGGCTAACGGGTGCTCTTGTTTTGTTCCTCCCTGCAGCTGGTGGCCTCCATCGTGTTCATCAGCTTTGGTGTGATTGCAGCTTTTTGTTGTGCCATAGTGGACGGGGTCTTTGCTGCAAGACACATTGTGAGTATTTTTAGTTCTGGGTTAAAGTAACTGTGCCGTACGGCAAGGTTTTGGTGAATGTGTGCTGGATGTTCAGTGCTGTGCTAACGTGCTGTGAGGTATACTCCAGAGGGAGAAGACAGGCCCCCTTTCCTCAAGGAGCTAATAGTCAAGATAAGGACACTGATAGACACACTGGCATCTAGAGAACCGGGTCTAACCTGGGAGGTACAAACTTCAAGCGCCATAGTGGTTTGTCCTAAAATGTGATTAAAATAAATAAAATATGATTCAATTTTTTTTTGATACAGAGTCTCATTATGTCACCCTCGGTAGAGTGCCGTGGCATCACAGCTCACAGCAACCTCAAACTCTTGGACTTAAGAGATTCTCTTGCCTCAGCCTCCTTAGTAGCTGGGACTACAGGCGCCCACCACAACACCCGGCTTTTTTTTTATTGTAGTTGTCATTGTTGTTTGGCAGGCCCAGGCCAGGTTCCATCCCGCCAGCCCTGGTGTATGTGGCGGGCACCCTAGGCACTGAGCTACTGGCGCCAAGCCGATTTCAATATTTTTTAAGGGAGAATGAGGTCCACAAAGGCAAAAGAGCCTAGGGCTCAGTGAAGTTGAAAGTATCCCCGTTCTGGCCCACAAACTAAAATCAAGAGTGAGCCATAGCAACTTACTGAGTCCTCCAACAAACTCAAAAGAGTCTGTTTTTCCTCCAAATGAACCAACACTAAAAGTGAAAACATCTCATGAGTTAGCTGGAAATCATATTTTTTGAAATAGAGTAAAATCGTATTATGAGAATTTTCTGTGAATCAAGTGATGCTTTATTCCATTTTGGCTACTGGCTGATTGTTATGGTCATCCCGAGGAAAGTCATTGGGATGGTCGGATCTGGGTTAGGAGGATTTGAAACATCAATATTTCAATTCTAGCTCATTCTTAGACCCTTCTCTCAGACAGAAGAGTCAGTTCCCCATTTGCCAAGATTACAGCAACTCATAGGTCAA
This sequence comes from Otolemur garnettii, assembly GCF_000181295.1. Lineage (NCBI taxonomy): Eukaryota > Metazoa > Chordata > Mammalia > Primates > Galagidae > Otolemur > Otolemur garnettii. The sequence continues at coordinate 3,588,840 of NW_003852505.1, read as the reverse complement.
TGCTGTCCCCCAAGCAGTCTGTGAAATGACATCTCAAGAAATAATTTCTGGGGAGGGAGAAAAATAAGGGATGCCAAGGAGAGGCCTTTTCCCTAATTTTCTTTCAAGACCAGGATTATAAATGTAGGCCCCTTATCCTTCCCATTGCTTCTGGTTTTAGCTGAGAATACCCATCTTTTTCTTCATCTCTTTCTTCTAAAAAGGCAATAGCACATCTGTAACCTTGAGCATCCATATTCCTACCACCCTAACTTGGGAATTATCACTGTCTTTGCATATTACCTTCTGACTATATACCTATTTTTGTAGCATGGTTATAGTCAATCAAAGTGTATACAAGCTATTTTGTATTCAACAGGAGCCCTCCTAATGACAATAATTCCTTGTTTTTGTGTAGTGCATTTAGCTTGTCAATGTGCCTTCACACCTATTATCTCATTTGAGACCCACAGTAATCCTGTGAGATATGTAGGGCAGGCATTATTATCCCTGTTTGACAAGCAGTATTCACTCCCGGGCAGTCTCCATGGCAACAGAGGCCTAGTGGCTAAGAAGCCTGCAGTAGATTTTTGATGGCATCATGAGCTAAGATGGCTTCCTTCTTTTCCCGTCTCTCCCACTACTAATGGTTTTTAACTGCTTTATTGAGATATAATTTATATTCCATACAATTCACCTATCGACAGTGTATCATTTGACAGGTTTTAGTATAGTCTGTATGTATTTATTATAGATCAGCTCTATGTAGCCATCATCACCAGTCCATTTTAGAAGACTTTTGTCATCTCAAAAAGAAACCCCTTTCCCTTTAGCTGTTGCCTCCATCTTTCTCCATTCTTCCCAGCCCTAAGCAATTACTATTCTGCTTTCTTTTACTATAGATACCCTGATTATGGACATTTCATAGTAATGGGATCATGTATTTTCCTTTGTGATTGGCTTCTTATACTTAGTAGGTTTTCACAGTTTATCCATGTTATAGCGTGTGGCTGTGTTTCATTCCTTTTCATGGTCCAATAGTATCCTATCATGTGGCCATAGCATGTTTTGTTTGTTCATGCACCAGTGAGTGAACATTTGAGTTCTGCCTTTTGGCCATTACAAATAATACAGCTATAAACATTTGTGTACAAGTTCCTGCATGGATATATATTTTCATTTTTATTTCCTGTCCACTGAAGGGTGGAATTGCTAGGTCACATGGTAACTATGTTTAATTGTTTGAGGAGTTACCAGACTGTTTTCCAAAGTGGCTGCACCATTTTACATTCCTATCACCAGTGTCTGAGGGTCCTGATTGCTCCACATCCACACCAACTCTCATTATTATCTGACTTTTTGATTTGAGCCATCCTAGTGGTATAAAGCAATATCTCATGATGGCTTTGATTTGCCTTTCTCTGATACCCCTAATGTTTTTGATCATTGGCCTTAGTCAAAAGCAATGGGGAAAAAATCCAAATTATATTTACTGGAAGATTCCTCTAATGACCGCCGAATTGCCTATGAGTCCAGGCCCTCTGTACCTCCTACTGTTAGTGCCCTGCGGTATAGCATTTGGCTCAAGGATTTGGGGGGCAAATCTGGATGAATCTTTAAGAAAATATTTATGTTTACACTGTACCCGCCCTAAGACATCTGCCAGTCCTCACTGACACCAATAAAGTTTTGAGGAAGGAGGCTTTATTAATCTACAGTGATATCTGTTGCCCAACTTCAATGAAAGGCACATTTGAACCCTAGCACATGTTATATGGATTAGAGCCAGACTGTCTGGTTGTTGAGGCCCAGGAATGTCATCTGGCCCTGTTCCTTTGGCTTGGGTGAATCTAAACTTGTTCTCCAGATCTCCCTTCTCCCACATCCCTCTTTGACTATCTTGTTCCTTGTCTCTCTTGTCTCATATTTCCTTCCTTTCTCCTCTCCCTACTAGAACATTAACTAGATGAGAAAACTACTTTACCTTCTTATGCCACAGTTTCCTTCTCTTCTCAATGAATGTAATATGTAGTAGTAACCTACCCTTTAGGGTTAGCATGAGACTGAAATTAAATAATGAGTACGAACATGCCCTAAGAGCGTCTGGCACAGAGAAGACACTCAACGTAAAACCATTTCACTTTTCAACCTTTCACTCCATGGTTGGTGGCCCCTTCAGATGGAAGAGGTTGCCAAGCCCTGGCTGAGTGACCTTTTCTCACCTCTCAGTTGCCTGTTCTTGCTTCTCTTTGGGGCCCTCAATGAAATACAGCAGCCGGAAGCAACACATGGACAGTCATCACACATGTTTATCTCCATTCATGACAGTTGGTGGCTGAATGCTTTTTGCAAAACCAGCAAGTAGGGAGAGCTCTGACCAGCACATTGAGCCTCTTCTTCAACAGGAGACTAATGACTTCTACCATTACCCAAACATGGAAAATAAGTCCTGCCAGCTGTGAGCACACCTTCATTCCGTTCCAGCCCGACTCCGTGCTAAACTAACAGGCCAGTTTACTTTCAGAGTACTGAGCAGCCCGGAAGTGCATGCAGAAGTAGCTGATGGAAAGTCCTAGGCCCTTGATGGGGCAGCCAGCTAGAAGACAGGAGGCACCATGTATAGGAAATGGTAAATCACACATGTGGGGGGGGAAGGCAGCTACCAGGATTATTGGAAGTGGTGGGAGAAGTGGGGGCAGAAAGGATGGAGGCAATGCATAGATTCCCTCTGGCTAGGCACTTATGCCAACCCCCTGAGGTCTGTTTGCATATACAGCTTGTCTTTTCCTAACCTGTCTTTGGCAGAAACCCCCTACCACTGGGGGATGTGAACAGCAGCCCCTGCTTACAAGCTTCCAGGAAGCCCTGGCTTGTGTCTGTCTGTTCTACCCCAACCCCCATGCCTGAGAGCTTCCTCACTGGGAAGCTGGCCAAGCCAGCAGGGTAAATCAACTGTCCTTGAGCCCCTTATTAGTTTTCTGGGGCTTTAGCGGTGTTTTGAAGTTCACTGGCTTTATCTAAGCTGTGTACTTGGGTGAAAATGGCTCATAGTTCAGTTGAGTTAAAATCTACAGCAATCTTGAGAGCTGCCCATCCTCCCGGGGTTACTTCCTTCTGAAAAAAAGCGGTGGAAATGACAACAGCGTGCACAAGTCAGCCAGCCCTCGTCCTGTCCTCAGGCGATAATGAGACCTGCTGTTGGAGCTGGGCTCCCTCTGTTTGAAAGTGTGATGTCACAAATGTCACAATAACCTAGTGTTTAGAATTTTGGTCCCTGAGGACTGTCTGCAAGAGGACAAAGATAGAAGCAGAAGAAAACCAGAGAGGAAATTTCAAGAAACCCATTTCTCAGTTTCCTAATTGCTCATTAACCAAATAACCCAATAGAAAGCATTAATTGGCAGCTATTAGAGCATGTTTGTCTAATCCTAAATCTCAGTCTCCCTAGCTAGGTAACTTTCAGAAATTAACCCAACCCACTGCTTGCTCCGAGGTGAGGATATGTGTGTGAGAGAGGTGTCTTCAAATTTTTCATTACCACCCAGAGCACTTGCTGTTTTATTTTCCAAAGCCAAAGTCCCTTTGGTTTTGTGTTTTCCTTTCCAGGATCTGAAACCACTGTATGCTAATCGGTGCCACTATGTCCCCAAGACATCCCAGAAGGAAGCTGAGGAGGTGAGCCAGAATGAAGCTGCATGTCTTTACCTTCTGGGAAAGTCCCCTGTTCTGGCTGAAACCCCCTTGTTTGATTCCTTTTCCCACGCCTAAGGTTTACTACTAGGTGTCTGTAGCTGATTTATTCATTGGGTCCGAGCACAGTGCTAATGAGGCCATGGCCGTAGGTTGGAGCCTCATGAGGCCTAATCAGATTTACTTTGTTCTGTGGTCACAGGCTAACCCTCTGACCCCAGCTGGCAGCCTCTCGGTGTGTGGCTTTGATCCCAAGGGGAACAGATAAGAGTGCACAGGCCACGAGGCATGCCCCTCCCCCATCTTTGTGGCTGATGGTCCAGTTGCCTGAACTTGTCCAGCTACAAGAAAAATGGGAGCACTAGGCCTGGACTAAAGAGGCAGAACCTGACTGCCCCACACAGGAGGGGTCTGGGAGCTGAATGTGGGTAATTGAGAAGCCTGGTCCACTTTGACACTCTGGGAAGGCCAAGACTATTGGCCAGGACCCTCTCATGATGCCTTCAATAGACCAGCCTAATAAGGCTTGAGTGTGCACAGAAGAGTATCTCTCTCCTGCCCCGTACAGCTCTCCTTGTGCTCCATGTTGCCTCAGACAAAACTAGAGGCAATGGGCAGGGAAGCCAAGCACAAATCCAGGTCTTTTCGGGAGCATTTTCATTTCAGTGCGCAATAATCCCCCCAACTCAGCCATACCGTCAGGTCATATGAAACCCTATCTATGCTTCCAGGAACCTCGACAATTTGGTATTCTATAAGCCTAGACTTGAAAGTTGATCCCCCTGAGAATTAGAAAAATGGTAAGCCTGTGACTGGGAAGAGAAAAAGAAGGCAAGTGGATGTAAAATGGTTACTGTATGGCACTACTCCAAGGGAAGCCATTTAACAACAACAAAAATGTGATGTGAACGGCACGCTTGATGTTAAGATGGAGCAATGGTCCTGTTCTCAAGGCATCATGGCAAATACTTTTAGTATGGCTCTGCCATTCACTTGCCTGCCTCTTTTATCTTTTAACAACTACTAATTTACTATTCTCAGGTTAGAAGGGAGGAATCAAAATGTGTATATGCTAATAGCTTATTAAAGAGGCAGTATGCATTTGGATGAAGGATTCAATATAGAAAAAAATGCCCGTGTGCTATGACTATTCTCTATAACAAAGCAAAAGAAATGCACAAGCACTTAATTACATCTGTATGGGGGTGAGAGCTTGGAAAATTTCTTGCAAACAAGAGGTGGTAAATAAAAATTAATTTTGTTCCATTTTTACAAACTTCTTGCAAACCCGAAATGTGTACGATATCATTGCTGTTCTCTGGATTTCATTGTAATGGCTTTCTTGTGTTAACTTGGTGACTGTAAAAATATTAATAATGCCTTCCATAGGTTCATTTGTAACCCTGGTCCCCCTAACCCTATTTTTCCTATATAAGGTCATAAGTTCCTCAACCAAAAATTCTCCTTCCGCGAGGGTTATGAGGAACCTTACCCAGGCAGCTAGAGAGGTACTATTGTACTTCAGAGTGCATGTGGTGGCCCCTCTGTCTTCCTTCCCACCTGATCCTCCTTCCTCCTGTACCCTGATTTCCCCTGTCCCCTTATCCTCACTTCCTACAGTCCGTTTGTTCTTCCATATGTCCTTCCATCTATTCTTCCTCCCTTCCATCTCCACCCTTCAGGGATGGGGCGCTGAGGGCTGCAGCTGAGGCTGGACACGAGACCATGCACAAGTCCCCCCAGCTCCCTGCCCAGCCCCATCCCTCTTGTGCATTGGTGTGCTCATTTCACAGCCATCCTTACTGTCTCCATCAGTCACTAACTCACATTTCCGGTCCCAGAGAGTCCTGCCTCCCATCCAGTGCCAGCTGATCTCCTCACTGTTGTCTGCCCTCAGGTGAACTGCCCTCACCTTAGCCGTGGATTCTGCACCCCTCGCATCCGGGGCAACACCTGCTTCTGCTGTGACCTCTACAACTGTGGCAAGTAGGTGTTGAGCTCTAGGCACAGGAATTATGGTCAGACCACAATGGACACGGGAACGGCTGAGGGTGGAGAAGGGTACATGATAGGATCAGAGAAGTGGAAGACTCTGATCTGTCAACAGAATTCAGCTAGGAGACTTAACTGGCCTTCTCTGTGCCTGGCGTCATGCTAGGTAGTTTCATACGTGTGATCTATTTAATTCTTACCTACGAGGTACGTAGAGTTATCCCTATTTTACAGATGAAGAGAGTGAAACTCAGAGGAAAGTGACAGCTAGTCCAAGGTCACACAGAGCTTAAAAATGGTAGAGGTCAAACGAGTAGGGCATTGGCCCCATATGCCGGAGGTGGCGGGTTCAAACTCAGCCCCTGCCAAAAACTGCAAAAAATAAAAAAAAAAGAAAGAAAGAAAGAAAGAAAGGTAGAGGTAGGATTCAAACCCAGGTCTGTCTATGCCCAAATTTAATAACGTTCAACAGATAGTTATGAACATCTTCTCTGGGCCCTGTTCTAGACACTGAAGATTCTTCCTTCCCACCTGATCCTCCTTCAGGGTACAGCCAACAAAACAAAAGTCCTTGCCCCCTGGAGCTTATATTCTAGTAGAGGAGACAGTTGATAAACACCAAATATATATTATTCCATCAGAAACTGCTCGGAAGAAAAATGAATCAGAAGGAGTAGATAGTGACAAGGTTGGGGCTGTGTGTGCTATTATAAAGTAGTCAGAGAAGCCCTCTTGGAAAAGGTGGTATTTTTTCAGAGGCCTGAATGAAGTAAGAGGGCAACCTAAGTAGGTACTTGGGGAAAGAGAGTTTCAAGCAAAGAAAACAGCAAGTGCAAAGGCCCTGAGGCAGGAGCAGGTTTGGTGCTTGTTCTATATAATCAGTCTGGCTCTCTGCCCCCAAGTGTCAATGTATCATTTAGGGGCTTAGGAATGCAGAGATTGCCATCAAGGAGTTTACATACCACTAGAGAAAACAGACATGTGAACAATTGATCACAATGTTGTGTGACAGACGTATTGGGGTCAGTGGATGTGGTATGGACTCTGGCGGCCCAGATGAATGGAAATCAGAGTTTTCTGGGGTGAGGGACAGTGTCAAGGAGCAGGTGATGTGGAAGCTGAGACTTAAAAGATAAATAGGGAGTTAGGTGACAAGCCAAAAAGGGGTAGAGGTGGGGAGGACCTTGCTGGCAGTTGTCAGGAGGTAGGGGGTGGAGGTAGTTATAGAAGATGTAGTAGGAGGTGAGAACAGAGCTGCAGCCAGAGGTCAGATGATAGAGAGCCCGCTGGCCGTAAGAACAACCTTGGACTTGATGCTGTAGGCAATTGGGAGGCCTTGAAGGGCACAGTGTGGAAGATGGACTTGAATGGTTGGAGTCTGGAGGCAGCTAGGAGTGCACTGCAAGGGTGCAGACCACAGAGAATGGAGCCTACATCAAGCTGGTGTGTGGACAGATGAAAGCAGGCAGTATTGAAAGATCAATTTATATGATACATGAGAAGAAGAGATGCAGAGCGTGAGTGAACCGCCCCTGTATGGAGGGCGTGTGGGCCGGTGCCTGCCCCTGCACGGATTTCAGACTCTTCCTGCAGAGAGCCCAAGGCCAGGGGAGGGAGGGAGGAAGGGAGGACCTGGCAGATGGGGGGCTGGCCAGAGATAGATTCTGAGGCACCAGGTGGATGCAGCCCCTTTTACCTCACATTCCCTACTCTTGGTATTTGGGGGGCCAGTTTTTCTGGTTTGAGGATGAAGGCCTGGCAGAGTGGAGGCAGGGAGGAGAAAGCAGAGACCTCACACCAGCCCTTCACCTTCTGTGCTCGTCCCAGTCCCATTTCCTTGAAAGGTTTGGCAGTGGAGAAAGAGAAACTTAAAGACTCAAATGAGGTTTAGAGATTATCTGGGGGGTTTAATTATTCATGTTGTAATAATAACTATCACTTGTAAAGGACTTCCCTCCTCAGCAGCCATGATTGAGAGCTGCTATAATTGTACTTCCTGAGACCATCCTTCCAAAAATAATCAAAGGAATGTAACATAAGTCCTGGGGGGGTTGGGGGGATTTTGCTGTCTTTCTTCTCACCTTCCCTTAGCCCTCCCTCCTGTGCTCCGTCCTTCCCTCACTTTTTATCTCCTCCGCCTTCAATCTATCCTCCTGCCATCCTTCTCCCTGCCTCTTGATGCTGCCCTCTCCTCTTCCATTTCCTGGCCTCATCTAGAGAACTGGGCCTGAAATCCCAAGTAGCGAGAAGGCCCCCTGAGAGGGCTGAGAAGTGCTTCCTGGCAGGCACACCTTTCTCTCTGCAATGGGTGTGTTTCTGAAAAAAGTTTGAATACCCCAAATCCTACTTGAATTTCCATTTAGCTGAGCCCTCAGGTGAATTGTTTTTGAAAGTGGAGGTTCAAGCCAAATTTATCTTCTTGTCAATCTGAACTTCATCATAATTGACTTTCTTACTTTCTTAAAGCAAGTTTAGACCAGTATTGTCTTCAACACACTAAAGAAATTTTATGAGGAGCTGTGCTAAACTTTGGGCTCCCTAAGGGCAGGGAATATGACTTAATCTTATTTGTATCCTCTGACCCCAGCACCAGGCTGGTCATGAATAAAGGGGTAATGAAAAGGGTGTGACATTTATTGAAAAGGAACAAAAAGAACTCCCTTTTCACCAGGAAAATAAAATACTGCACTAGGCAACTGAGAAGGGTCATGAGAATACTGGTCCTAGCGATGTTTAAACCTACCTGGAGGCCAGTCCCAGACATCTCTCAAAGCCCTTTCCCAAGTCTGCAGTGCTCAAATTCCAAAGACAAATCCAGTAGAAAATGACTTGCTTAGCTTTCAGTCTGGAAACGGTGCCAGCAGGTCATAAACCCAGGCCAGGGGACTTAAGAGGTGCTGGTCCCACAATAGAAAGAAAAGTTTTTCCTTGACCTGGAGCTTTTTCACCCAGAGCCAAAGAGACCTCAACTCAATACCTAAATATAGCTAACAACAAGCATTTGGAGGCTTGGAGACTTTAATTTTGCCAAATGTGTATTTATTTTCCTCACACGAAGCCTATTTTTAATCAATTGCCAGCTTCTTCAGTCCATTTCCTGGAAAGGAGGCCAAGAAAAAAAAAAGTGGGAACAAAAACATCAGGCAGTCATTTGGTACAGTGCTATGGAAACCGAGTTTCTACTGTCCCCTCGAACCCACAGACCTTCTTTGACGTCAGGGGTGGTGAGGTTTTAATAGCAAACATAGATTATTACATTTAGCCTTGTGCAGGAAGGTGGCTTTCTCTAGGACACAGCAGCTGCCTTTCAGAGTACTTCAGGCTTTCATCTACTCACTCGTCTTTGGAGAGGTCAAGTCAATATCACTGCTTTTCAGCGTGTAACCTAAAGGAAATGAGAGGAAATGGAGTGGTTTATGAACTGCTTCAGCTAGTAATAAAATGAAAGAAGGTAGCTTACTTCTATTCATTCCTTCCTTTGACAAACTTTTATTGAGTTCCTACTATGTGCCAGGGAGGCTTCTAAAAGAATGGGTATCAATAAGACATGGTTTTGCCCTTAAGTGACTCAGTTTCCCAGGGGGTTGCCGTGAGAGGGACTTAAACAGATTTAAGACACATGAGTGGGAGAGTTGCATGGGCGCTGCCCATCGCCACTGCCTGTCCACCAAGATGACTGAGTGGTTCCGGGCTCCAGAGGAAGACCAGAAGGATGCCCTCCTTATTTATCCAAGATCATCTACCTCCTACTTTATTAAGTGGGGTCAACAACACAGAGAGGTTATCTGTTTCTGTAGGCCAACCTAACAAGTGGAAAACAAGGGGGCGAAAGCCCATATTGGGTAACCAATCTCATGGTCAATGTAATGATCAGTCCTTGCTCTCAGTTACTCATTCACCAAGTATTTATTGACCACCTTTAACTTTTCTGTGAAATGTAGACCATAGAGGTTTGGCACAATAATCAAGTAAATGAGGTGAAAGCTATGTTGATTGGCTTAATGTAACCACATTAGATTGTATAAAAAAATTAGCACATTAGATGTGCTAAGCAGTGAAAGAGACACAAAGAAATGTAAAAGATGACCCCTGTCCTCAAAATGTTTCTCTTTCAACAGAGACATCCTGTTGGCCTTGGCCTTGGCTATAGCTTCAGCAACTGGCACAGCAGTCAGCACTGAGTAGGCTTTCAATACATATTTGTATTGAATAAGTAACTAAATTGTTGACATGTGGAAAGTACCAACTAACAGGAATAGATTCAGAGGCTGTGGGAGTCCAGGGAAAAAGCTAAGTGATAAGGACTGGAGTCCTTGAGACAGGTATTTTATTAAAGTTTTGAGAAGTGGGAGAGATTAGAACAGGCAAAGAACAGAAAGCAATAACTTCCATGCAGAGGGGGAAATCTACATGAAGGTTTGGAATAAGTGCCCAGTATGGCCAGTGTGGGGCTTCTGAGGACTCCAGCCTGGCTCCATCTTGGAGCTGGATTGTAGCAGACTAAGGAATTGGACACTCCCCTGAAGGTCCTGGGAAGCCATGAAAGGGTTTTGGTTAAATGACTGGCATAGTTTAGCAGGCCCAGGCCAGGTTTGAACCCATCACACCCCGGGGTATGGGGCCGGTGCTCTAACCATTGAGCAACGGGTGCCCAACCAAGACTGGCATAGTTTAAAAAGCATTTTAGGAAGACTAATCGGGCAGTGGCAGGGTCTGGCAGGAGGGGCTTGCAGTCATGAGACATGAGGTGGGAGCCGTGGAAATACAAAAGATGCAATTTCAAAGGAAGCTCTACTCAGAAACGGAACCAAATGGAATCATGAATCTCTCACAAAAAGAAACCACATTAATTTGCTAAACCCTGAGCCATATCTAAGAATTAACTTTCTTTGCTTCATGGTTCACTTTAAAAAAAAAAAATCAGTAGTGGCTGAACCTACTCAAACTGAAACCAAACATATTTTCTAAAATTATTGCATATTTTATTATTTTTTAAGTTGTTTATTTATTTTTTTATTAAGTCAAATACACATAGATCATGAATGCATTCATGCATATGTGGGGTACAATGTGCTAATTTTTTTATACAATCTAATGTGGTTACATTAAGCCAATCAACATAGCTTTCACCTCATTTACTCGATTATTGTGCCAAACCTCTATGGTCTACATTTCACAGATTTAATTAATTAATTAATTTTTTAGACAGAGTCTCATTATGTTGCCCTTGGTAGAGTGCTATAGCATCAAAGCTCACAGCAACCTCAAACTCTTGGGCTTAAGCGATTCTCTTGCCTCAGCCTCCCCAAGTAGCTGGAACTACTATTGTATATTTTAAAGGAAACTACTAACCTATCTCCATATTGTGGTCTATTACTTTAATGCCTTAGTACCTTTAAGAATGGGGTTCGAAGGTTTAAATTGAGTTGCCAGAGGCTGGCTCTTAGAAGGGACAAAATATAGCTACATGTTTTGGTAGGGGCTCTTATTATGTGCTGGAGTGCCACTTTTATGCCTGCACTCATTAAATCCCCCAGGGTCAGAGAGGTTAAGAAAGTTGCTCAAGGTCAGACAGTGCTTAAATGGCAGAGCCAGGACTCCATGCAGTCTGACTCCAGAGTCTGCTATATGGCATACCGCCTACCTACAAGTACTGCTAGCCCACTCTCAGTGTTTTAGGAGGTACGAAAAGATAATTTGGGGGACCTCAGATGCTCGCTCGCAAGCCACTAAGGTGTCCCTACAATCCCACACACATCTTTACACACTAGCTGGCCCTTTGCGGGGCATAGTTCTTGTACAGCTGTGCCATTTGGGGCAGTTAGTAATCTGTGTATCCTTACTGTCCATCCCTGGGGCCGAATATTATGCTGACAAATAAGTGACCCTCAACGTAGGCTTATGGATGGGCTCTTCAGATATGTTCTTGAAAATGCTAAAATCCAATTCAAATTCTGATGAATTGATGCACCCTTACCATTCCACTATGGAGGGCGGCGCCTGTGGCTCGAAGGAGTAGGGCGCCGGCCCCATATGCCAGAGGTGGCGGGTTCAAATCTAGCCCCAGCCAAAAAAAAAAATTCCACTATGGAAGCTTACACTAAAAAACAGTGAATCTCAAACATTGGTGAGTCTGTTAACACAGACTTCTGAACCCTACCCCCAGGGAGTCTGCCAGGTTCAGTAGGACTGAGGCTGGGCCTAGAAATCTGCATGTCGAACTCTCAAAGACATATGCACACACACAGAGATACACAGAGACACCCACGGGCACACACAAATAACACACTGACACATACAGGTAGGCATGCAAAGACATGAACACAGGTGACTCTGATGCAATCTGTCCTATAACCACATTGATTTCAATTCCTTAGGGAAATACTGATTTTAAAGAATCCAGTGATAAATTCATCTATAAAGTTTACAGGTCTTTTATTACATGAATAACTCTCCTCTGTTCATTTTGGAGATAACCTTTGATTTTTTTTTTCTTTTTCATTCTTGGTGTTCTCATAGCAATAACAGAGGAGTCACTTGTAATAACCATTCTGATGCCAGGATGTGTGGTGTGACTTTAATTTTCAGAACGGTAATGTTTTAGATTCATTATCAATTCAAGTGGCCAATTTGTAAACTAATTTGCACCGCCAATCCTGTTGGATTCAGATACCACTTTCCTAATCTCACTTAACCTTAATTATCTTCGAATCACCCTGTCTACACATATAGACATTGGGGGTTAGGACTTCAACGTATGAATTTTGAAGGACACAAATCAGTCCATAGCAGGTAAGGTGATAGAGAGAGCCTGGGCTGGCAGAGGGATGTCTCCTGGTCGTCAGGAAAGGCCTCCCAACAGAGGTCATATTCAGGCATCATGCAGCAACTCAGCTTTAATTCTTTATCAGGACAGGTTTGTTTTGTTTTGTTTTGAGAGAGGAGACACCTTTGAAGACTAAATTCAGATCCCAGTTTTACCACTTATGATTTGGGCACTTTCCTTAATCTCTCTGTGCTTTACTTTCTCCATCTGTAAATGGGAACAGCGATAGTCCCCACCACATAGAATATTGTCAGGATTTGCAGCTCTGTCTAATAGACTCTGTGTGATAATGGAAATGTTCTATAGTAAGTTTCTCTGTGCAGTATAGTAAGCACTAATCATATGTGGCTATCAAGCACTCAAAATGTGGCTGATGAGACTGATAAACTGATTTTGTTTTTTTTTTGAGACAGAGTCTTACTTTGTCACCCTTGGTAGAGTGCTGTGGTGTCATAGCTCACAGCAACTTCAAACTCCTGCACTCAAGCAATTCTCTTGCCTCAGCCTTCGGAGTAGCTCAGACTACAGGCGCCTGCCACAACACCTGGCTATTTTTAGAAATGAAGTCTTGCTCTGGCTCACAATGGTCTGGAACCTGTGAGCTCAGGCAATCCACCTGCCTCACCCTCCCAGACTGCTGGGATTACAGGTGTGAGCCACGGCACCTGGCTTGATAAACTGAATTTTTAATTTTACTTAATTTAAATTTAAATAGTCACATGTAGCTAGTAGCTATCACATTGGACCGCACAGATTTAATCCATTCACACATGTAAAAATGTTTAGCGCTATGTCCAGTACATAGCTAGTGTCAAAAAAATGTTACCTAGGATTAGTGTTAGTGAGGTTATAGGTGTTTCTCTGGCAGATATTTTTTTCCCCCATAAACATCAATCACACTTGCTCCTCAAGTGCATGATTATGATGGCCCTTATGACAGTTTCTCATCTGCCCATCTGTCTTTTTGTTGATCTGCATGGTAGCCCAATCCCTGGGGGTGTGGGGGAGGAACAGTCTACTCCCTGGGGACTAACTGGAGCGTGTTCCTCCCTATCCAGCCGGGTGGAGATCACAGGTGGGTACTATGAATACATCGATGTCAGCAGTTGCCAGGATATCATCCACCTCTACCACCTGCTCTGGTCTGCCACCATCCTCAACATTGTCGGCCTGTTCCTGGGAATCATCACTGCTGCTGTGCTTGGAGGCTTTAAGGACATGGTAAGGAAGGAAATGGCTCTCCACTTCACCGTGGCCCCTGTGGTGGGTAGGAGGCAGGGCTAAGAGGTCGGGGGCAATAGGCACCTAGATTTCAAAGGAAAGAATCAGAAGTAATTACTTCTAGGATACAGCTGCCTTAAAGACATCTCAAGTTGAAGGAGCCAGGTTATGTCATCAGTTTGCAAACATTTCTCGTTAACGTGAATTACCTGTGTTCTTGAGGAACATTCTAGGGGTGAGGAGGGAGGAAGGAGGAGTGTTCTCAGTTCCCCCATTCACACTGGTAATGTAAACATAATCTTTCATACCTCCTAAACCTCCCTCACACACACGTTTAGTACAAATTTGGGGGGGGGTGTTTTTCCTCCTAACAGATTTTGGGAGAGATGGGAGGAAAAGTCATTTTAGCCATAGGTAAGATTAATGCTAGTCTCCCCCTCTCCAGGAATTTCATCCTGGAGTTTGTCCAGAAAGAACATCTCCCCCGTTTTTGCATTTGAGGACTTCAGCCCTAGGCTAAGCTGCCAGGTCTGGCTTTCAACCTCAGCCTCAACCTCAGCCTCCCCACTTTCCCATTCCTTTCTTCCAAAGCCTTTCCCTATCTGCCTGTGTGTCTGAAAGGCACACAGGACTCAGCACCCAGGAGGTAGGTGTTCCAGAATAGCAGGAGCCTTCCTTCTTTTGCTTTTAAAGCGTTTCTAAGTATTTATTTGCTTTTGAGCTATGGTGAGCAACTTGGTTTCATATAAGAATCACCTGAGGTGCTAACGAACAGAAAAACAATAAGCCAGAGGCCTGGACCCTCTCTCCAGAGATTTCGATCAAGTTGGTCTAAACTGAAGCCCAGGCGTCAATTTTTTTTTAAGCTCCCAGGATTGAGTACCATTGCTTTAAAGCAGCAGTTCTCAACCTTTGGGTCGTGACCCACAGGAACTGTATTAAAGGGCCGCGGCATTAGGAAGGTTGAGAACTGCTGCTTTAAAGGAATGTCCCACGCATATTTAGGGAATTATTTTGTGCCTAAAAGGGGCTTTCCTTTGACCTCAGAAATGAGGCAGATGGCGCCTAAGGCCTTTGCTCTTTCTGTCCAGTTTTGGGGTTTCTGAAGAATAGGAACTGGAAAGGCAGTTTGTAATTTTATCCTGGACTATCAAAAGGATGGGTGATGGGAAATGAAAGTGAGGTGGGACAAGGACAAAGAAAAAACTCTGTACTTTGGGGCAGCAACTCCCCAGCAGGACTGGGCCAACTGAAGGTGCTGAGCATTCCTGCTGGTGACCCT
>NW_003852505.1:3555367-3573694 GCF_000181295.1 Otolemur garnettii | reverse complement strand
TTAAGCGATTCTCTTGCCTCAGCCTCCCAAGTATCTGGGACTATAGGCGCCCGCTACAAGGCCCGGCTACATTTTGTTGCAGTTGTCGTTGTTTTAGCTGGCCCGGGCCGGGTTCGAACCCGCCAGCCTTGGCCACTGTGCTATGGGCGCTGAGCCATTTCTCCCTTCTTTTCCCTCCCTCATTCATACACACATTTCTCCTGCTCCCCTCCCCCACTCCAGAAAGCCCAAGGACTAAGGAGTAGTCAACATAGGTGGGGCCCTAAGAGGGAGAAGGATTTCCTGTAAGTTTGGGCCTGAGGGAGCTTGTAGGTGAGAGAGCTAGGGAAAAGCTGTTTTCTGGGCTTTTTTTGGAGAAAAGAATGCTCTTTGTTCTTGGAGAGTTTCCTCAGGGGGCAGGTGAAAGTAGAGGCTTTGTGAAGAAGCTGAGCAGCTCTGGCTGGAGAGAAGCTCCCTGGGTTGGTGAGTGGAGAAGGGAGCCCAGGACAGATATTTAGAGCTCTCTAAATTGTCCCCAGAGGTTTCAGGTGGTGGCTATTTGGTAGGCCCTGCGGGGGTTCCTACGGTTTTACTCTACTGTGGGTCACAGTGCTGAAGCTTCCGTCGTTTTTGATTCCTTACTTTCCACTTTGAAAATTTATATCTTAAACAAAGAAAAGGGCTAATATGCCACAGAGGAGTTAGTATCTTAAGTTACTAAGCTCTCAGTATGAAGAATTTGATAAGATCCTTTTCCATGGTGACAGAAGGAATTGGGATTTGGAGGATTTGGATCGTCTGGGGGAAGATAGAGAAGGTGGCTGGGTGCAAGTCTTTCTCCAAGTAATTTCTGGAAGTTGGAAAGAAAGGCAGAATGGGAAGGTGGTGTGCTAAGGAATACAGCCCTGCCAAGCTTTTAGGCACTGCTTCAGGCACATTTGCCCTCATTGTGCCCCTTATTTGTAAAAAAAAAACTTAAAGTGGAAGTCACAAACATAGAATTGACCATTCACAGTGTACAATCCAGTGGCATTTAGTGTGTTCACAGTGTTGTGCAATCACCGCCTCTCTCTAGTTCCAGAACTTTTTCATAACCTGAAATTGGTGCCTGCTACATAGTCACTCCCCATTCTCCCTCCTTTCCCGGATCCCTCAGCAACCACTAATCTGCTGGCTGTCCCTATGGATTGACCAGTTCTGGATATTTCATGTGAATGGAATCATACAATATGTAAGCGTCCTTTTACTCATCATAATTTTTAAAGATCCATCTACCTCATAATAGAGGAGGTATGACAATTAAGTCCACGAACTTGTCCTAGAAAAGTGCTGCATACCTCACTGCTGAATATCACCACCGTCACCATCAGAGTGTAACCAGAATCTCTCTCTCTGCCATGTTCTGGTCTCAGAGATTCAAAGAATGAATCCATGGGCCACAAGTAAGCAAAAGGATAGATTTTATTGATACATAAGAAGAAAAGGTAGATAAAGCCTCCAATGCTGCAGAGGGGCCTTCCATCTAGGGGTTTATATGCAGCTTTTCCTGCCCTGTGGGCAGGAGGGTTTGGGGTGATGGAATATATTTCCAAAATATGTCACAACTGTTTAGTGCCAAGGGCCTGTGGGCAGAACTTAATTTTAAAACTGCCCTTGTGTCTTTTTTAGGGTGTATTCTGTGCTCTGGGAGTGGCAGCTTAGAAGGAACACTTGCTCAAACTGTTTCTCTTATTTAGGGTCTCTGATCAAGCTAATCATTCAGCTTGCTTAGCCCAGAACATGGGGCCCATGTCCATCCCTGAGTGGTGGAACCTGCATCAGAAGTACTCCCCTTGGGAAGCTATGCGCTAATGCCAGCGCCTAGGCCACCCTTCAAAGCACTTTGTCTAGGATGAGTTTGTGAACTTGTCAGAGCTCATATGATAACAGCTCTGATGGCCATTCCAGAAAAAGAGATCCAAAATTGCTTTGAAGGGTGGACTACGTTCTGGTGTCCATCCATACCTTCCCAAGGGGAGTACATCAAATGCCACTGTAGTGATATTAGCAATGAGGTATGTACCACATTTTCTAGGGTGAGTTCACAAACATAATTGTCTGTTCTGGTATATCAGTGTTTATTTCTTTGTGGCTGAATAATATTCCATTATATGGACATACCACATCGTGTTTATCTTTTTATCCACTAATGGACATTTGGGTTATTTACACCTTTTGGCTATTGAGAATAATGCTGCTGTGAACATTTGAATGCAAGTATTTGTTTGACTGTTTCCAGTTCTTTCAGGTATATACATATTGGTAAAATTGCTGGGTTGTGTGGTGATTCTATGTTTAACTTTTTGAGAGACTTCCAAATTGTTTTCCACAGCAGCTGTGTCATTTTACATTCCTGCCAGCAGCATATGAGGGTTCCAATTTCTCCACATCCCCACCAACACTTCATAAATATATATATATATATATTCTGGTGGGTACAAAATGTCATCTCACTGTTTTTACTTGCATCTCCCTAATGACCAGTGATGTTGAGCATCTCTTCATGTGCTTGTGGGCAATTTGCATATCTTCTTTGGAGAAATAGCTATTCAAGTGCTTTGCCAGATTTTTCTTTTTTTCTTTCTTTTCTTTTCTTTCTTTCTTTTTTTCTTTTTTGAGACAAAATCTCACTGTGTTGCCCCAGCCTAGAGTGCCATGGTGTCAGCTTAGCTCACAGTAACCTCAAGTTCCTGGATTCAGGTGATTTTCCCACCTCAGCCTCCCAAGTAGCTGGTACTACAGGCACACACCACCATGCCCAACTAATTTTTCTTTTTTTAGTAGAGATGGGTTCTCACTCTTGCTCAGGCTGATCTCCAATTCCTGAGCTCATGCACAAGTAATCCTCCCATCTCAGCCTCCTAGACTACTAGGATTATAGGCATCAGTCACTGTGTCTCTCTTTGCCCATTTTTAAGCAAGTTTTTTGTTGTTTGTGAGTTGTAAGAATTCTTTATATACAGTGGACACTAGACCCTTATCAAAGATGTGATTTGCAAATATTGTCTACCATTCTATGAGTTGTCTTTTCACTTTCTTGATAATGTCCATTGAAGTACAAAAGTTCTAAATTTTGATGAAGTCCAATTTGTCTATTTTTTTCTTTTGTTGCTTGTGAATTTGGTGTTATATCTAAAAACCTATTGCCAAGTTCAAAGTCATGAAGATTTTTCCCTATGTTCCTTTTTAAGAGTTTTATAGTTTTAGCTCTTAGATTTAGGCCTTTGATCCTTTTTTTTTTTTTGTAACAAAGTACAGCTTAATTTTTTTTCATATAGATTTGCAGTTTTCCCAGCACATTTTAAAGTTGAAAGGTCTATTTCATCATTTTATGATTTTGACTCTTGTCAAAAATCAGTTAACCACAGACATATAAGTTTAGTTCTGGATTTTTAATTTCACTGTTATCTTTGATCTCTAGAGGAAAAAGGGATTTGTTGATGGTTTGTCCTGATAGATGCAGGATGGGCCTTTATCGCTAAGAAGTGCTTTTGCACAATTACTTTCTTCTGTCTTCACTGTTACTACCTCTTGAGGTAGGTATTACTGCCCCTGTTTAACAGGTGGAAACAAACCAAAAGGGGTCAAGTGACTTCCCCAGAGCAAGTTACAGAACTGGGACTGGAGCCCAAATTTGTCAGATGCCAGAGAGAGCCTTTGCTCTTTCTACGTCATCCCAGCTGCCCCAGACTAACATTTGGATAGCTCTTTCTCGTTCTTCTACAAGTGTTTTAACAGACATTCCCTCCATTGCTTAGTTACTTTAATTGAATAATAATAATAATAAAAGCAAGTTATTTCTAACCATTGGGAACTTCATAAACAGTAAAGAAGGAAAGCAAAGGAAGGACTCAGCATTACCAAATGCCAGCCTGGAAACTCTATCAAGGACCAGTGGAGAAAAAGAAAGATGAAAGCAAAGAGCGGGGGGGAAGGATATTTGATTCATGACATGAGAGAACACTGGCAGGGATATAGATGGGGACACCAAGGAGGAACCATTACTTACATCACTCTATTAAAATAAGAACATCATATAGAAAGGTGACCTTAAGTAAAATCAATGGCCTAGGTCCAAATACGGTTGGTAACTTGAGGTGTGCCTTCCCTGGGATGTGTAGGGAGGCCCAGGGCTGCTAGCTAATGGAAGCCATTTCTAGGGAGTGGTGACAGGGGCCAAGAGCTGTGAGCTGGCAGCCTTCAACAGAATTTGCTAGAAGCCACCATTTCTACAGTTGCAAGACTTGAAAGGAAAAAGAATGTTTTCATTCCCTGCCCATAGGTACTTTATAAAAAAAGATCTATAAAGTAATGTTTGACAAAGTGTTTGTTGACCAAAGGTAGGAAGAATTGAACTGAATCTTTAAAAAGTGAATATATCTTGCCATTTTCTCATGATTGGTATCTCTGATTTGGAGTAAACTGGAAAGGAATAAAAGTGACATTCTTTCCAAAGTCCACAATCATTGTCTCAAAATAGACTCAGTTTTGTCCAGGCAAGATTGCTTCCACCATTTCCTGTGCTACCTAGTAACCTTTTGTTTTACTGGAGCTTAGAATGCTACTGATCAATAATAAGAGTCTCACAACGTAAGCTCCCGAATTTCAACAGAAATACACACACACACACACACACACACACACTTCTGTATGTGCACAAGAATAGGGACAGAGCCCAAATATATTGTAAGATCAAATTATTGGTTTAAAGTACAACCAGACCAGTTATTTTGGGCTCTTTTGCCCAGTCCCTGCCTAACTCTTCAGTCCATTCACTGTCCTTTTCCTTTTTCTCTCTTGTTGCTCTGTCCATTTTTTCTACATCCTCTACCTTTGACTCTCTTCTATTCAGGATTTCCTATGCTCATTCAATCCTCCTCTCATGTTTTCTTCTGTATTTCTTTCTATATATACTTTTAAAAAATTATTTTTATAGAGATCTTTCATGTCCTTTGTTAGATGAACTCCCAAATATTTCATCTTCTTTGGCACTACTGTGAAAGAAAGAGAGTCCTTGACTGTTTTTTTAGCTTGACTATTGTCTGGTATATATAAAGGCTACAGATTTATGAGTGTTGATTTTTTTTTTAACCTGAGATGCTGCTGTATTCCTCAATCACTTTTAAGAGTATTGTAGTAGAATCCCTGGTGTTTTCCAGATATACAATCCTATCATCTGCGAGGAGTGAAAGTTTGATCTCCTCTGACCCTATATGGATACCCTAGATCGCCTTTCCTTGCCTGATTGCGATGGCTAAGACTTCTATTACAATGTTAAAAAGCAGTGGAGACAATGGGCAACGTTGCCTGATTCCTGATCTGAGTGGAAATGATTTCAGATGAACTCCATTCAATACGATATCAGCTGTAGATTTGCTGTAGATGGCCTCTATCAGTTTAAGAAATGTCCATTTTATACCAATTTTCTTAAGTGTTCTGATCATGAATGGATGCTGGATATTATCAAAAGCTTTTTCTGCATCAATTGAGAGAATCATATGGTCTTTGTTTTTTATTTTGTTCATGTGATGAACTATATTTATAGATTTATGTATATTGAACCAGCTTTGAGACCCTGGGATAAAACCCACTTGGTCATGGTGTATAATTTGTTTGATGTGTTGCTGGATTCTGTTTACTAGGATCTTGTTGAATATTTTTGTATCAATATTCATTAGATATATTGGTCTATAATGTTCTTTTCTTGTTGGGTCTTTTACTGGTTTGGGGATCAAGGTGATGTTTGCTTCATAGAATGTGTTGGGTAGTATTCCTTCTTTTTCTATATTTTAGAAAAGGTTAAGTAGTATAGGTACTGGTTCCTCTTTAAAGGTTTATTAGAATTCTGATATGAAGCCATATGGTCCTGGGCTTTTCTTTTTAGGGAGATTTTGTATAGTTGATGCTATTCCAGAACTTGATATAAGCCTGTCCAACATTTCCACTTCATTCTGGCTAAGTCTAGGAAGGTGGCATGCTTCCAAGTATTGGTCTATTTCCTTCAAATTTTAGTATTTCTGAGAATAGAGTTTCTTGTAATATTCATTAGGGATTTTTTTTGAATTTCTGAGGAGTCTGTTTTTATTGCATCTTTGCCATTTCTGATTGATTAAATTAGAGATTTTACTCTTTTTTTCCTGGTTAGGTTAGCCAAAGTTTTATCTATTTTATTGACCTTTACAAAAAGAACAACTTTTTGATTTATTGATTGGTTGTATAATTCTTTTGTTTTTGATTTCATTTAATTCTGCTCTAATTTTGGTTATTTCTTTTCTTCTGCTGGCTTTGGGATTGGAATGTTCTTCCTTTTCCAGTTGCTTGAGATGTCCCATTAAGTTGTTAACTTCTTCTCTTTCCATTCTCTTGAGGAAGGCTTGTACTGCCATAAATTTCCCTCTTAGGACTGCCTTTGTGGTATCCCAGAGGTTCTCATAATTTGAATCTTCATTATTGTTTTGTTCCAAAAATTTCGTAATTTCCTTCTTAATCTCATCTGTGACCCAGCTATCAGTCAGCATAAGGTTATTTAGTTTCCATGTTTTTGTATGAGTATGCAGATTCCTGTTGTTACTGAGTTCAACTTTTATTACATGATGGTTCAAGAAGATGCAAGGAATAATTTCTATTCTTTTAAATTTGCTGAGGTTAGACTTTTGACCTAAGATGTGATCAATTTTGGAGGATGTTCCATGGGCTGATAAGAAGAATGTGTATTCAGTTTTGTTAGGATGAAATGTTCTGTAGATGTCTGTTAAATCCAATTGTTGAATGGTTAAGTTTAATTCTAAAATTTCTTTGCTGAGTTTCTTATTGGAGGATCTATCCAACACTGCCAAAAGAGTGTCAGTCAGTCTCTAACTACTATGGTGCTGGAGGAAATCAAGTTGCTCATGTCTGTTAAAGTCTCTCTTATAAATTGAGGCACATTCTGGTTGGGTGCATCAATGTTAATAATTGAAATCTCATCATGCTGAGTGTTTCCCTTAACAAATATGAAGTGACCATTCTTATATTTCCTTACTTTTGTTGGTTTAAAGCCTATTGTATCTGCAAATAAAATTGCAACACCTACTTATTTCTGATTTCCATTTGCCTGAAATATAGATGACCATCCCTTCACCCTGAGTCTATATTTATCTTTTAAGGTAAGATGAGATTCTTGTATGCAGCAAATATCTGGCCTGAGTTTTTGTATCCAGTCAGCCAACCTGTGCCTCTTCAGAGGACAATTTAAGCCATTCACATTAATTGAGAATATTGATAAGCCTGGTAGAATTTGGGGTATCCAGTTTTTCAAAAGTCCAGTGGACAGTTTTTAATCTTTTCACCACTGTGGAAGGGGAATTTGATCAAAAGTTTCTGAGTGAGTTTACTTTGGTGGTAGAGGATTGTGCTGGTCATTATGGAGGATAGTTCTGAGACTATCCTGGAGAGCTGGTATAGTTATGGCAAATTAATTCAACATGTGAATATCATTAATTAATTTAATTTCTCTATCATAAATGAAACTTAGTTTAGATGGATACAGATCCTGGGTTGAAAGTTATTTTCTTTTAGGAGATTAAAAGTCGATGACCACCCTCTTCTGGCTTGAAAGGTTTCAACAGAGAGATCTGCAGTCATTGTCTCCTTGGCTGCTGCACTCTGCCACCAGCTGGCCGAGGGAGCTGATGCCTGACAACCTTGGGTGCTTAATGGAAGCTGGGTTCACTCAGTTCCAGCCCCGCCCCTGATTTATGTTGCTGCCACTTATATTCTCATTGAATTTGGGTTTCTGTCCCGGCTATATTCCCCCTGCAGGCCAGGCACTGTTTGAGTTCACAGAAACCGCGACTCAGCTCTGTCCTGTGCCGCTGCCTGGAGCTGGCATCTCTGTTCTGCTGCACTCTGTGTTTGGGCGGACACAGTTAGAGCTCACACTCAGCTCTCAATTCCTGTCTCTCCCTGGGCTGGTGCTGTTGCCTCACCTGCTTTTGTCTCAGCTATGATCCCCTGGGGGCGGGGTGAATCTTAGGCTCACTAAAGCAGCACTTATGACTCAGCCCTGCCCTGGGAGCATGCCATCTCTGCACATGCAAATTCTAGTCTCCATCCCCATCGCACCCTGCCCAGGCAGGTACTGCCTCAGGCATACCCTTTGCTCATGGAGCCTGCGTTTCCATTCCATATCTGTTACGCCACTAGCTGCCACTGGATTATAGGCCTGGCTTTCTCTGGTTGCCAAGACAGGTGGGGAGTGTCTCTCAAAAATATTCCCAGGGGTGTGAGCCCTATTGTTCCCGCTGCTGCCACTGCTGCTCTATACCACAGGGCACTGCTTCTCCCTCTCCCATATGGTTCCCTCGGTCCAGTCCTCTGTTTACACCTGTGCCACAGAATCAGCACAGACCTGCAACAGCCCGTGCCTTGTCCACACCTCTCGAGAAAATGCCCAAGAATCTGGATTCCATGGGGAACAGGCTTCCAGACCTTGGGGTGAGAGTGGAGGGAAGTGCTAGGAGTTAAGAATTGCAGGTAGAGAATATATACAGTTGTATGCCTGGTGGGAGAGTGCCATGGTACACTAGTGGGTCCTCTCTGGGGAAGGAGTTCTGGTTTTTAGAGGGTCTCTCCCATGGGATAAAATAGGAGGAGACATGAACTCTGCTCACTTGTTTGTAGAAAGTATACTGTAATCCATTCTCATGGGGGAGGGGACTTCCATCTGCTTGGTGATGGATTTTGTACCTATTGTTTGTTTCCTTGGGGTTGCAGCTCACCTCAGCAGGGTTGACGTGCAGTTGATGTTCTTCAACCTTCTCTCTTGGCTCAGCTCCAAACCATCAGTTTACTTGCTAAACTTCTGTCCTTTAACTCTCCTTCTGGATGGGAGCCTCTATGGAAAGCAGGCTCCAGTCAGCCATCTTGCCTCTGCCCCCCCTTGCTTCTTTCTATATCAGTGGTTCTCAACCTTCCCAATGCCACAACCCTTTAATACAGTTCCTGTGGGTTGCAACCCACAGGTTGAGAACTGCTGTTCTATACAATAGCTAACTTCCTTTCAGATACAATAGACCTTCATAGATGACCAACTCCCTACATTGACCACATCCTTAAGTTGACCTAATTTTCATAGACTGGACATGCATATGTGCCTATCAGTATAGTAGGCCTAGTTCCTTATGTTGAACACCTCTCTGTGTGTTTGCCAGTTTGTTATAGTCCCTTGGGTACTCAACTTACAGAGATTCTACTATATTATCCTGGACCTCTGGCCTTGTTGAAAACATGAAAACTTTTATAGATACAGTTTACCTTGCATGACTGTTTCTCCATAGTTAGGCTTAGTTTACTTAGATAGAAGAGCTGGTTTCATTTTGCAAAAGCCAGAGAATGTGTTTTTAATTGACAGAAGGCCAAGGGAACATGATTTCTAATGCTTCTCCAGGAATGAAATTTCTTCTTAGAATTCTGGTGGAGAAGTAAAGGGCTTTTCTGAGTGTTCTTCCTCTGTAAATCAAGCTAGCCCTTGGAATCCTCAAAATCACAGCCCTCTCTCACACATTAGAGAGCCCGACAAACATTTCTCTGGGCATCTGTGAGCTGCATTATAATGACAGAGGTTTGTAGCTCTTCAAACTTCCTAAAG
Source organism: Otolemur garnettii (assembly GCF_000181295.1). Lineage (NCBI taxonomy): Eukaryota > Metazoa > Chordata > Mammalia > Primates > Galagidae > Otolemur > Otolemur garnettii. The sequence continues at coordinate 3,564,048 of NW_003852505.1, read as the reverse complement.
ATGTAAACAGTAACCCATTCCAAGAAAGAGAGCAGAATTGTGTTGAAACTTGCTGCAAGGGAGTTTCTCTTGCCAACGCCCTAACGTGGTTGCCTATGCCACTGCCAAAGCTTGCTTACACATTTTCATCACTCAAGAGAAAGCTTCTGCTCTCTGTTAATGTGGCATAATTATGTGCCAGAAAGAAGACAGATTTGATTTTTCAGATAGCTCTTGATTATCCACACAAATGGAGGAGTCAGAGACACGGAAGATAGAAAAACCATTTACCCCACACCTTTACCCATGTGGTGCAAAGCACAGTCCTATTTGGGAACTAATAAGCAGTGGGAAACACCTTCAGCAACGCTTGGACCCTGTTGAGAACAGAGCCTCTCTCCTGGACAAGATTAGCTTTAATCCTTGAAGAACTGCACACATCACCATGTTATATAATAATAAAAAGCATTTAAAATTACTTCTATACTTTTTTGTTTGCAAAAAGAAAAAACAATCAATATATTCCTCTTGGTCTTTCACGGCTTCTGTGTACTGCTAGGATTTCACCTCTAGCCTGTAGAGCTGATAAGAAACAATACTTTTCACATCTATAGAGTAGTTCTACTAAGAAGGTTGCAATCTCCAAGAATCTTCACAACTTTTGCAAACTCTTCATGAGTGAACACATTCTGTCACGGCAAGAATGGTAGTAGCCTGTTTAGACTTATTTGATAGTCTCTTTTTTGTTTTTTTGAGACAAAGTCTCACTTGGTTGCCCAGGCTAAGAGTTCCCAAGTGTCAGCCTAGCCCATAGCAACCTCAAATTCCTGGGTTCAAATGATCCTCCTGCCTCAGCCTCCTGAGTAGATGGGTGCCTGCTACAGTGCCTGGCTAATTTTAGTAGATGGGGGTCTTTCTCTTGTTCTGGCTGGTTTCAAACTCCTGAGCTCAAGAGATCTTCCTGCCTTGGCCTCCATATCCTAGGATATGGCAACTCACTAGCATACCATCATGGACCCCTGTCCAACAGTGGCTTTTTCCATTCCTCTACCATGAAGGGAGGCCTAATCCTCTTCCTTAATCCCAGAGTGCTAGGATTACAGATGTGAGCCACTGTGCCCCACATAATTGATATTTTTTATTTTGAGTCTTATTTTATTTTCTTTTTAAATCTTATTTCTAAAAAAAAATCACATAAATGACTGGGCATGGTGGCTCACTCCTGTAATCCCAGCACTTGGGAGGCTAAGACAGGTGGATTGCTTGAGCTCAGGAGTTCAAGACCAGCCTGAGCAAGAGTGAGACCATATCTCTAAAAATAGCTGAGTGTTGTGGCAGACACCTATAGTCCCAGCTACTTGGTTCTCAGCTGAAGCAAGAGAATCACTTGAGCCCAAGAGTTTAAAGTTGCTGTGAGCTATGATGACATGGCATTCTTCAGAGGGTGACAAAATAAGACTCTGTCTCAAAAAAAGTCACATAAATAATTTCTACCTTTCTATAGGTATGAATTTTTCACATCAAAAAATGGGGGGAAATGGCACAATACATATTAGCTGTAAAAACTTTGGCAGATATAGTAGAAAGTTAAAGTCTCCATTACCTCCTAATACTACTCTTCTCTCTAGATATAACCACAATTAATAGTTTGCTTATGAATATTTCCAGGTTAATTTATTTGCGTTTACACGCATACATATATAATTGTTTGGGTCTATTTTACATAAATTTGGATCATGCTAAATTAATTTTAAATAGATTTTTCAAAAAGTAAAAAATATATCCTGTATAATCATTGTTCATCAGTAGCTCAGAGTATTCCATAGTATAGATGTTCCAGGTTTATTTAACCATTCTCCTAGTGATGAATTTTTAATGTTGTTTCTAATTGGTGTTTTTCTGCAGAATCCAACTCTCCCGGCCCTGAACTGTTCTGTTGAAAATGTCCATCCAACTGTTTCTTACTATGCTCGTCCCCAAGTGGCATCCTACAATACCTACTACCATAGTCCTCCTCACCTGCCACCCTATTCTGCTTATGACTTTCAGGTATGTTTTGAGAGAGAAAAAACTATTGCCCTTACTCTCCCCCAATGCTGTATTGTTGTCTCCCTAAATTCAATTATAGAATCTTCCCATTGAATTCATGATATGTATGAGGTAGCCAGGCTCTTTATCCCTGATAGCCTTTAGCAGTTGGTGGGTGCTAACTTAAGGACTACATAGGCAGGCAACGATGGGAGAGATGGGGAAGGTGGGAACTTCCAAAGAAGAGAAGAAACAGAGAGACAGAAGAAAAAGGGAGAGAAGGAGGTAAAATCAAGGTGTCCAAAATTGTCTTGAACTATACCAAGAAGAAGACAAGTTGGCTAGGATATGGCAACTCACTAGCATGCCACCATGGGCCCCTGTCCAACAGTGGCTTTTTCCATTCCTCTGCCATGGAGGGAGGTCTAATCCTGTTCCTTAGCATTAAGGGCATGCTGAACCATACAGGGTTTTAAATCAAACTTGTAATAAGGAAGAAGATCCTCTGTTTGTCTGCAGACTTCTTAACTAGGATTACACAGAGAAAAACATTTTTATAACACCCCTCCCCTTTTTTTGCCCTGTTATCACATAGGTCAGGGTGTTACCAAATTTGCGCTTTCCCCTTTTCCTTTTGAGTTGAGACTTCAAGTACAGAAAAACAGAACCCAGAAAGGCATGTAATTAAAAGGAATTCAGTGTATGCAGAACACTGAACTAGGAACTTAGGAAAAACAAATGAAATCGTCCTTCAGCCATGAACAGAGAAGTGGAGTCATATTAAAATCTAGTTAATTAAAAACTAGAAGGCCAAAGTAAATACCTCTTAATGAAGGGAAACTTGTAATGAATTTATTTCTATACATATATATTTTTTTGAGACAGAGTCTCAAGCTCTAGCCCTGAGTAGACTGCCACGGAGTCACAGCTCACAGCAATCTCAAAATCTTGGGCTTAAGCAATTCTCTTGCCTCAGCCTCCCAAGTAGCTGGGACTACAGGCACCTGCCACAGCGACAGGCTATTTTTTTGTTGTTGCAGTTCTCATTGCTGTGTTTTAGCTGGCCGGGGCCAGGTTCGAACCTGTCAGCCTCAGAGTATGTGGTTGGCACCCTACTCACTGAGCTACAGGAGCCACTCTGAATTTGTTTCTATTGATCAAGAGCTGATGAATGCTCCGAAGAGATATAAAAACATGACTGTTTAGGATCCCTTACAATTATCAGCCAGTTTGACAATGCAAAGCCCTTGGGCAACCTATTTTCAACGTAAGTTTAGCAAAATAATTGAAACTTAAAGTTTCTATTAGGTTGAATAATGTGATGTTGTGTTTGGTTTAGATACTCTTTGGAGAGGTCTAGGGCCCTATAATGTAGGAATAATATATATAGTGTGAACATGGACTTGTCCGATGGTATAAAATACAGTACTAGTTCAAGGAGGCATCCATCAAAACTTGGAAAAACTGATCTTAGAATTTGTTTTAGCCAGGCACATTTGCTCACACCTGTAATCCCAGCACTTTGGGAGGCTGAGGCTGGTGGATTATCTGAGCTCAGGAGTTGGAGACCAGCCTGAACAAGAGAGAGACTCCAGCACTACTAAAAATAGAAAAGCTAGCTGGGTGTTGTGGTGGGCAGCTATAGTCCCAGATCCTTGGGAGGCTGAGCCAAGAGGACCACTTGAACCCAGGAGATTGAGGTTGCTGTGAGCTAAGACACCATGCACTCACAGACAGAATGAGAGTCTGTCTCAAAAAACAAAAAAAGAATTTGTTTTAAAGCCTATTGTATACACAGGTAGGCAATTCAGGTAACTTGTTACCCAAATAGGTGGTATAGACTGGAAACCACAAATACATTTAAGAAAGGCACAGATAATTTCAGTAGTGACAGAGGCAAAAGGAATCTTTTAAGAGAATGCAGGATGTTGAAGCTAACACAAGGAGGATTACTATTCTTTTTGGGGACCCTTACAATAAAAAGTCTTTGTGGCATGGGGGGGGTGCACATGGGTCCAACCCAGAGGTTTCTTCCATGTTTATATTGAAGTAAATGACATTGACTTTAGGAATTTACACTTTATAATGAACCCTTTAAATAGGGACAGTAGTATCCTTGGTGATGGTTGCTGCAAACTCTAAGAAACCCTTCTTTAGGATATGGAGCCATCTCCCTGTCAATCATTCCTTATTCAAACCCTATCCTGAGAATGGAAATGAGACTGACAATACCAATGGTGACTCAGGCTGTCGGTTTCAGTTCAATCAATGTTTACTCTTGAGTTCCCTTGTGCCAGACACTGAGCTAGAAGTTGTGGATTTAGAGGTTGAATGAGACAGTCCCTGCATTAAAAGATCAGTCTAGGGAGTTGGCTGGGGGCATGGGGTCAGGGGATAGTAGGAGGGACAAAAAAGTAAATAGACTCTTACCCAGAGTTATGGTAACGGTACCTCACCTAGAGAAGGGCTTTAGATTTAGCCACCTAGTCCAAACCTACACTGTGGGCTTATATTAAGGACTTTATGGCTTATAGAAGCCTCTCCATTTAATAACAGCTACTCTTCGTTGAGCACTTGTTAGGTACTGAGCATTGTGCTAAGGGCTTTACATATATCATCATTCAATCATTTACCCCCTCGAGAGAAGCACACTTGTCATTGCCATTTTTAAGATGAGATGACTGAATCACAAAAAGGTTAAGTGACTTCTCCAAAGTTACAGAGGTGGTGAGTGGAAGAGGAAGTAAGGGTTTATATCCAGGGCTATCTGATTTCAGAGAATAACTTGAGGGATTCTTCGGAGAAGCCATGAATCTAAAGTGCAGTATACATTTTTTTCCCAGTTAATTTGGGGATATTGTACTGGATGCAGTTATGATCTAATTAAATAAATAAATAAACAAACAAATAAATAAAAATAAATTTGGGGATATTTATACTTTCTGCTGTTTTAAATTATCAGCTTCCTAATCACAGACCTCAGAAAGGGTCTCTTTACTCTTTCTCATTTATTAAGTCAACCTCCCTTCCAGGGATTCTCTTCCTTCATGTATCCCCAATCAGGGGCTGCTTGGGCATTTTTATCCATCTCCCAGTTCTTACCCTGGGCTCAAGCTCTCTTTTATAGTTCTTGTTTAGAGACTTTATAGTTGCATGACGTAAGTCTTGAGGGAATATGTTTCTAAGTGATTTCTCTCTTGAATTTAAAAGGTGTTTTGTTGTTGTTAGAGAGGGGATCCCCCACTGTCACCCAGGCTGGAGTGCAATGGCCTGATGGTAACTTACTGCAGACTCAAACTCCTGGGCTCAAGAGATTCCTTCTGCCTCAGCCTCCCAAGAAGCAGGGACTGTGGGTGCATGCTACCACACCCAGTTAATTTTAAAAATTTTGTAGAGACAGGGTCTTGCTGTATTGCCCAGGCTGTTCTTAAATTCCTGGTTTCAAATGATCTTCCCACAGGAGCTTCCCAAAATGCTGGGACTATAGGCATGAGCCAGCCATCACACTCAGCTAAATGGTGTTTTTTATTTTAGCATTTCAATTGAGCTTTCTTTTATTCACCAAGTTCTAGTCCCTTATAGTTTCATGGGAGAAAATACCAGTCTCTATCCAAGAAAGCCAAGAGGACAGACAACATCTGCTTAACTTCCCTGATAAGTAAAAAACAGTCAGCAAACACACAACCACTCTGACAAGAAAACCAGCAGAAGCACAAATGTGATTGGAAGATGACCTAAGTGACAGACAAAAAATTGACCTTTCTGGACTTTCCTCTGAACAACTTCCCCTTTTTGGTTATTTGCAAATGAGACTATTTTTGTAACTTTGGATTTGATGATTTCTGTTTCCTTTTGACCCTGAGGCTAATAGAAGGATGAGGAAAAAGACTAATAGGGTTTGTTTTGACCCCTAAAAATCATGCCCTGATTGGGCTGCTGTCCAGTTAGGAAGCTTGGGAACCATTTCTTATGGTCAGACATGAGCCATGAGCAAGGCCCTGGGTTTGGTCAGCTGGCCCTGAGGAGGTTTAAAGTGCTGAGCTTGGAGAACTAAGGCTCTCTCAAGCGCTGGACTCCAGGTTGTCCTTGCTTAACTCCAAAGCAGGAAAGACATTAGCTGAGGCTACTTGTGCCTCCTTGCTCATCACCCCCATTACTCACTTTCCTTTCTCCTTGTTTTTTTTTTTTTTTATGAGACAGAGTCTCACTTGATCACCCTCCATAGAGTGCCATGGTGTCTTATAAGGCTCACAGCAACCTTAAACTCTTGGGCTTAAGCTATCTTCTTGCTTCAGCCTTCAAGTAGCTGGGACTACCGATGCCCACCACAACGCCCGGCTGTCTTTTAGAGATGAGGTCTCCCTCTGGCTCAGGCTGGTCTTGAACCAGTGAGCTCAGGCGATTCACCCGTCTTGCAAGTGCTGGGATTACAAGCGTGAGCCACTGCGCCCGGCACACTTTCCTTTCTCTTTGCACTCATTTCCCCACTACCCCTTTAGCCTCAGCCAAAACCTGTAGGGCATAAAGCATCACTTTCTACTCCTGCTGAGAAATTGAACCCAGTGTAGCTTTTTATAAATCTCTTAAGGTTCCCAGCCATACTTCCCAGTCGGGCATTCCGGGCCCATCCTCCTACTTCATTCTAACCAGACTGGTCCCTTTCCATTGAGTGAATTGCCAAATTTAAACTTAAAACAAAGTCTCAACCTATACAAAATGCAAGCACCTCTGTTTATGCTGTTTATTAAGTCACTATGTTTCACCTTGGCTACTAAAAATGACTCATTATAAATTTGGACCATTGAATAAAAGGATTGTTATACTCCTGAGAAAGGCAGTGTATGGCACAAGTTGCTGAGAGCCTTATAAGGCTGTTGCTGCTGTCAGTCAACATATCCCCCCTCTCCTGCCAAGCCTTTTCTTCCTCTCTTCCCTTACCTTGGTCCTGCCTCCCTTTTTCTTTTTCCTTTTATCCATTCTTCTCTCCATCACTCTGGCCTTTGCTTTCTGGGGCAGAATAGAGGGGGATTGCTAAGAGCCCACAGATCTTAGATTTCACCCTTGGGACACAGCATCTGTAACTAGTAATTATCACCAGCCAGTTCTATGGCTCTTATTGGAGTCACTGTCTCACAATGCTCCTGAAGAGAGAAGCATGCCCTTCAGAAATGCACATTGATCTTGAGGAGTGTGGGTCAGCCATGAGCCAGCGAGGAGGCAGGCTGAGGTGGGAAGGGAGAGCTGTCTGTGTTCCTAAAGGGTGGTGCTCCGCTTTGAGCACCATCAGCCAGTCAGCCACCCCAGCCTCCAAGAAGGAGCTCTGGAATCTGGAGATGACTAGGTCCAGCAGGCTATTTACATGCTCTTCATGATTTGTGGTGTGCAAGGATTGAAAGCTCTGTTCTCTTGAGCCGCCCCTGGCATTAGTAAAGTCAGACTCTCAGGCAGGAACCAAAATACACCAGGCCAGCTCCCCAGCTGCAAAAAAAAGCCAAATCTTTCCCAAGGTGCCTGCCTGTTGCTAGGAAACTGCACACTAGTACTGTGGGCCTTTTCCCCCTCAAATCCCAAGGGTGTGTGGACTGCAGCCAGTTAGCTCCCTAGCTCTGCCAGGAACCCTTCAATTTTATCCTTAAGACTTCCAGCATTCTCAAAGGGAAGTGAGAACCATCCCACCCCCTTCCCCTCAGACTTTCCGAACACGAAACTGAGAAGTGAAAACCTGAGGGCTGTTATTCCACCCCCTTTTGTTATCAAAGTGTACAACTGCCACCCACGGCAGCTGCTGCCCACAGAAGCCTTTTAATGCCTCCCAGGACAGAACTGCCTTTAGCATTACTGCAGGAAACTTGCCCTTCCCTCTGTGGCTAGGAGCCCCTAAAACCGGCCTGCTGCCTCTCTCCATCCCTGTAGTGGGATTTAGAGAGGCAATGTGCCACATGCCTGGGCACAGAGATTCTTGGCCTTGGTGGGTCTTGCGGTCCTCTCTAGTTAACTGGTGGGAGTTCTTAGTAGAACAGGAGGGAGGGAAAGAAGGAGGAAGGGAGAGTTTGAGGATGCAAGGTAGAAAATTAGGAAATTACTGTATTGATATTTTAGCTAAGGGTATCTTCTTGGAGGGAGAAAATTTGAGTTTTTAGGAAGGATTCTAGATTGTGTTTCGAGTCCACTGCCTCAAGTTATTTTGCCTTTAGAGGCGCCCCAAGTTCTTTGACCCTGTCATTCCTTTACTCACAATGAAATAATGGATGGGGTGGGGCAGGAGGATGATGATGTAGTCCCTTCCAGCCTTCAGGCTTCACCTGAGCCCTGCTCCACCACTGGAGCAAGGCAATGATATTCACACTTGAAGTTACAGTCACTCATTCAAGATTTATTGAGCACATACTGCTTGCCAAGCACTGTTACAAGCTCTGGGGGATATAGCCATGAACAAAAGAGGCCAATTCTCCTTGAGCAGGAAGTCACTAGGGTCAAAGGTATGAGTATACATAGGCCAGGGAAAGAGAAGGGCAAATGACTCCTAACATGCTAATTCACTGAGCATTTTTATTTTTTATTTATTTCAGAAACAGGGTCTCACTCTGCCGCCCAGGCTGCAGTGCAGTGGCTTGATTATAGCTCACTGTAACCTGGAACTCCTGGGCTCAGACAATCCCCTGCCTCAGCCTCCC
>NW_003852505.1:3533693-3555116 GCF_000181295.1 Otolemur garnettii | reverse complement strand
TCAAACCCGCCAGCCTGGGTGTATGTGGCTGGTGCCCTAGCCACTGAGCTACAAGGCACCACCTGCTCATGCTAGTTTTTAAACTTTTTTTTTAAATGGAGCCATGGTGGTGGTCTCAAAATCCTGGTCTCAAGTGATCCTCCCATCTGGGCCTCCCAAAATGCTAGGATTACAGTTGTGATGCACCATGTCTGGCTAGGTGGTTTTTAAAAATCCCTCCCTCTTCCTTTCCCAAAGACTACCAAAATTAGACAACAGAAAGGAAAATTGAATCTGCAGTGTCTCTGCAACCTGACATATTGCTCCACATTTTGACATTGATATTCTCATCTCCATGCCTTTGTTACTCTTTGCTCTTCAACCTACCCTGCATTTGGAGGTGATGGGGCAGCAGTTAAGGTAGAATAGAAAATTTTGTACTTGGAGTTGGAAGACTCCAGACCCAAACTCCCTGACCTTAGCTTTTTGTGTATGAGATGAGCTCCTGGCCACTGTACTACCTCCTTGTGATATATTATTGTTTTAGCAAAGACTCTCCTAATGTCTTAACCTCATTAAATGTTCTTAAGATCCAAACTACCTTTTGAAGACTAGCTGGGGTGCTATGGCCATCACTCAAGGGTATTGAAGGCTTGAGCTATAAATGAGAGAAGGGAGTGGTGGACTCAAGAGACAACAGAAGTAGAAGCAATATTGCTGGATATGGGCTTCAAAGTGGGGGAGGAGGAAGATTACAAGATGCCTTTGGATGAGGCTTGCAGACCAGGTGACTGAATGAATGTAGGACCACCGATTCTATGCCCATTTGTGAGGTGTAGAAGCTCTCTGTTGTTCCAAATAGAAACAGAGTTGGTCTATATCCATTTTGTTGTGTTTTGTTTGAGACAGAATCTCACATTTATCCAGCCCACTGGGTGTTTTTGCCGCTGCTGCCTGTCCTGCTTAGCAGCCGACTTGTCCTGGGGCCTGCAGTCCAGCCCTCCAACGGTCTGAGGGACAGTGAACTGGCCCCCTGTTTAAAAAGTTTGAGGACCCCTGGCTTACAGCAACCTTAAACTCTTGGGCTTGAATGATCCTCTTACCTCAACCTCCGGAGTAGATGAGACTACAGGAGTGTGCAACCACACCTGGCTAGTTTTTCTATTTTTAGTAGAGACGGAGTCTCACTCTTGCTCAGGCTGGTCTCAGAACTCGTGAGCTCAGGCAATCCACCCACCTCGGCCTCCCTGAGTGCTAGGATTATAGGCATGAGCCACCGCGCCTGGCCTATATCCATTTTTAAATAGTAATGACTGTTTGGGACTTGGCAAACTCACTGCCTATACTGGTGTGTTTATTTTGTTTTATCACACAGCATTCCAGCGTCTTTCCGTCTTCTCCTCCCTCTGGACTTTCTGATGAGCCTCAGTCTGCCTCTCCCTCGCCCAGCTACATGTGGTCCTCGAGTGCACCTCCCCGTTACTCTCCACCCTACTATCCACCTTTTGAAAAACCACCACCTTACAGTCCCTAAAGAGGAATACCCGCTGGCTATTGAGATTATTGTGGCTTTTGTATTTCTGCTTTAGTGGAAGTGTGTAGGGTACAAAATTTAAACTGTGATTCTTACGCATAAAGTTTTACAACGGCCTGCCAAGCTAGGGAAAGATAGGGATGAGGCTTATTCATTATCAGTGCAGGCAAGGGTGGACAGGCTGAATCCAGCACTTCCAAGGCTGGGGAGCCAGCCCAGCAAGAAGCTTGTCATGTTTGGACCTGCGTTACCCTATGCTCCACCTCTGTATTCAGCAGAAAAGTGGTTGCCATCTGTTTCACTTTATGTAAAGGAGTGCTGTCCTCAGGCCCTTGGCAAATTGCCACCCTAGCACCTTGTTTGAAGCACCTGGCTTACAGGCTATCTTTCCTTACCCTTAAAGTCGGTCCCTAAGAAAAATATCCTAGCTAATGGGGTTACACAGTAGTCTGATACAGAGAGTTCTGGCCAAGATTTTGTTTGCTTATGTCTGGATGTTGAAAAAAGCTGCCCATCTTATTCCTTCTAAGTATTGTAAAAATGGCTGTTGTGATCATTCAGCTCAGCTTTTGTTATTGGTACCTCCTTAAGGGAAAGTACAATATTCCTGCATCTTTATTGGAGAACAGGATTGTTCTGGAAGCACTGAAATACAGAACATGTGAGATCTCAGTAACACAGCTGATAACTTAGGAGACGGCAGTTATGTTATTACAAAATATATTTGCAACAGGAGATAAAAATCTTATGGTTGAAATTCAGTTTAAAAATGTTAGATTAGGTTCTTGGGTCATGATATGAATTGTTATTAATCTTTGTGACTATTTAATCTTTAAATATTGTGCTTCAACCCCAGCAAACCGCACGTATCCTGCGCCCTACCCAAAAAGAATCATCTGTATTTTTAATGCCACTGCTCTTAATTGGTCCTTTTTTCTGTTGAGACCAATCATGACAGCATTCAAGATTATGAAAGTATTACAATGCCGCTTCAAGTCTGCAAAACCTCATATGTAGCCAACTTGACAAATACTTAAGTGTTACGGTAGATTTAAAATCCATCTGGCACATTGTGGTAGGTATTTGTACAGTTCTTTTAATTATAGCTTTAAACCATCAAACTCAGTTTAAAACACTTTCGCACCCTACCTTCACTTCAGAATGAACACTTTCATTGTGATCTTACGTTAACCTGAGAATTGATTGCATTAAAGGAAGATTGATAATCCTACACTTATACAATGTAAAAATACAGGGGCTACAGGAGGGTACCTAATTAGACAGTTCTGCAAACAGAACATATACTGGAAAATTTTCCAGCCAATTACGCTACCTCCCAACTTGATGGGTTCGAGGTAGCGGACAAATGCTGGTGCTCCCATCTACCTTGTAGACACCCAGTCATCAAGAATCAAGGCACAACATGTGCACTCACTTACTGGTCACAGTAAACGTTTGCAAAATATTCAGTTTAACTTTCAGCATCATGGATGTTGTCTTATCCAGATTTCAAACCTGAAAAACTCTCTAATCCTTTTGAGTTATACAAAATTTTTTACAATTCTAAGCATATTAAAATTGTATTGGATTTCAAAAAGGGACTAATAACCAATTGACTTACTATAAAAATATCAACTTGTAATACTCAATTTTTTTTTGCCATTTACACTTTACCTCTTCCTTTAGTGAATGTGCATATTTAATTTTTAAAGGCACCATCACACAGTATATCACATTTCTTAAAGTGTAAGATTCTACGACTCATTTCTATGTATTTTTCTTACTTTACAGAATAACTTGAAACAGTATAGATTTTGTAACACTTAATTTGAGCAGCTTTTTTTTATCACATTGAATTATATAAAATGCATGTCACCTTAGAAAAATATTTGCTTTACTCTTTTGCAAAACATTTGCTGTAATGAAGGAAATTTGTATTTCCAATATAGACTGCATTTTGTAATATTTACTGCTTTATTCCTAATTCTGCTTTAAAGTATTGAACTGGGCATGAAACATTAAAATATTAACCCAGAACCTGTACAAACTGGATATTGCTTAAAATCTGTATCACTGCCATGTTGGAAACCCAGACCGCTTTTGTGATGTTTCAAATTAATAAAACCATCCTCCCTCCTTATCCCAGTTGCGTTTTCAATGTATCTACAGCAACTGACAGCAGCTGACTCACTTTTGACTATTTATGGTTCAAGATACAAGGGGATTAAGATTAACCAACGTATAAAACCTAATGGGAAATTTTGCCATGTCATCAGAAATACAGCTCCAGTCTTCTGCTATGAAAATTGAAAACAAAATAGAATATCAAAGCCTATATAATTTATGAAAGATAACCTTATAAAAAACACACCCCGAAATAAGAATTAAAACATTTTATTTTTGCCATAAGAAGCTCTACGAACTAATATCAAGCAATGGTTAATGAAAAGTAGAATGTTAAAGTCATGACAAGGAAGATTGTACAAGTATGAACATTACAGTATTAGAAGAAGTGAACAAGGTTTTTCATGATTGACAGACGGCAGAAAGCCAGTGCTATTGAATTAACATTTAATTCTTTAGAACATACACACCTTGACAATACAAAATACCTTTATAAATGTTTACTGTTTGTCTTTTTTGTACAATGGAAAAAAAAATGTGGCACCATTCCTTCACAGTGATTTCATGTGGGAGATCATTACCACCAAAATCATAATTATCATTTAGAGTATATTTTAAAGTTAGTTTTGCAAGGTTCCTATGGCATTTTCAAATCTTTGCTTAGTTTGAACACTGCATTTTGTCATCTTTTAACAAATAACCATTTAAAATAGTTCCTATCCAGAATATTTACAGGTAATTTAGCTTAAGAGCAAATTCGAAGCCAACTTGAAAGAAAAAAGGAAGTTAATTGGCCAGAAAGCTAAGTATAAAACAGAAAAACCCTGTGGTAAATTTTAAACAGCATCTTGCTATAGATTTCCAATCCAATAAATACCAGGAATGAAGAGTTTTCAGCCCCAAGGAATATTTCACATGAACTCTAAACTTTGGATATGGAAACTTCTAGAAAAACTGAAGACCCTGAGGTACATGCAAGTAAGAGTCTTTTGGCAAAAATACAATTTAATTTTCCAGTTTTCCTCCTCCCATAAACTCCAGAAAATACCTTTAGTAGGCACAAAGTTCAAATTTCATATTCAGAATTCAGAGCGCAGCAGCGGCAAACAATTATAACCGTATTATTCAGAATGATAGTTTTCCATTATAGAATTAATTCCTGGTTTGTCATAACAGACTTGTAGAAACTACCAAGTTTTTTTATGACTAACTAATTTATCTAGCAGTTGAGTCTGAAAAATCTGGAAGCTCTGCTGGCATCAGTATTCACATTGGTAGAATTATAGCTAACTGGTAAAACAGCATTAAGGAATCTCAAATTTCCATTGAGAACATTTCAGAGTGCACCTTACAGTCAAAGAGTAACACTATCAATATCTACACAGAAAGGAAACAGATATGGCGATTTCAGAGATCAGAGTCTTAAGTTTCAGGTAATTTCAAATTTCCCAAGGGTTAGTTTACAAAATGGTTTGAAGGTCTAGACTTACAGAAAACACACAAATGCTCATCACTCGACCCCTTGGTAAGCAAAGGATATTATTTTTCTTTCTCATTGTATTATTGCATGTACTGATGCCTGATACCCTCAGCTACCAACTTTAGAGATACTGAAACCATTATCTTCAAATCTAGCTTACCATCAGAAGAATGATGCATATATGAGAAATTATGATTAAAGCTTTAAGTTCAAGGTCAAGAAATAGACTATTTTTTAAAATACATGGTTAAGGAGAAAGAAAATATCTATGCTGAACTAAGAAATACTTAAGCAAAGTTACAAATGACTAATAACTATGCACAACAATCTTTTCCAGTATCTATTAACTTTTTTCCTTTGCAAAAAAATCATCTACAGAAGTTCCACAATTCTGTTATAAATGCTAGGCTATATATTTTTTGTTCCAACTCCATTCCTTTTAGTACTAGCACTTCAGTAATTTTTAACTTTATTTTCTAAATGTTTAAATATGTGTAATTTTATAAGGAAGAAAGGTGATATTTCTTGTTGTCAAGATAAACGGGAAATGACAAGCCTATATAACATTCCAGATGTAGTTTCTGACTGCTATAATATTGCAGCAATTTGCAGATGGAATAAAACTTATTTTAGAATAGGTACAAACCTAAAAGATTCTGTTGAAAGTACTAAATCACCAATTCAACTATTTAAAATAAAGACTTCCTCTTGGAGATTCTAAGTAATATGAACATTAAAAAATATATGCCAATAGCCTCCCACCTAAAATATATAGAAGTCTCATCTATGGATTCTATCATTTACAAAGATTTATACATAATTAAAAATTCATTTGGTGGCTTTTAGATCAAAACTTGAAAAAAAAATTGGGGAATATTTTTAACCATAGCAAAAAGGAAATCTCCATTCAATTCCATCCTCTATCATGTAAGAGTACAGAAATAAAAATAAGTGCAGCAGAACTTTTTGTCTCCTCCTGTCTGCATTGATTTGTTTTTCTACCATTTTGCCAGCAGAGACCACATTACGAAGGTATACAGTGGTCTAGGTACCAAAGTCTTTTAGGCTATGGCAATACAAACAAGGATTAATCCTAAGCAGCTACATCTAATTTATTCTTCAGATGAGAGACTTGTCTGCATGGCTGTTTTTATGGGAGGGTGGGGGGCGGCAATTATTCACCTGGACTAGCAGAATACCCAACCGAGCAGAAACTTATTCTAAAATTTTCCAGAACAACTTTAGAAGTTCTCGTGTACTTTTTATGCCATATACAAGATACAACACACATTTACAGTCTCAATGTTTAAAAAATTGAGAATTCAGCAGTAAAGTGCTAACGTGGAAGGGGAAAGTTGTAAGATGTACTAAGGTATGCTAATAACTCCAGTTATTTTCAAAGAACATTCAGACTGCTTCAAATTCTATTCAGAAAACTACCTCTCCAAGCTTATTTTTGTTTGCATCTTAAATGAGCTGAAAGCTAACTATATACACAAATACTTGGGGCGACCTCTTAGTCTCTACTCAAACTTTCAGAAAAATTTGCTTCTAAATATTATCAACAAATAATCCCACTAGACTACCTTCGGATAATGTGGCAGATCAAATTTTGTTTGCACCTTGTTTTACAGGTCTTTTCAAACCCATCCCTTAATCCAAACCAAAACTTTCTGGTATTTCAAAGTTTAGTAAGATTCTGGTATTATAAATTCAAACTCAGTACTGCCATCTGTTACATTTTGTTTAAAAATTGAATCATTTTCCTGCTGAATAAAAATATCTTCCCAGGTCATTGGCTTGTTCTGAGGAGTAGATGTGGTGGTCCCTACTGGAGGTTCTTTTCCAGCATCAACCTTATACCCAATACCATCATCCTTCATTACAGACACAGTGCTTGACCTATCAGAAAGATATGCATATTGTCTGATCTGTAAAGACCTGCATGGATGTAAACGATAAAGCTTCGAGTCTCCAGAAGGATCTTGACTATGAACTGACTTTATATGTGAAGACATAAACTGATAGTTGATGAAAGACTTGCCACAGGCCAAACACTGATACCTTCGCTCCCCTGTGTGATGAATTTCATGCTTTGTGCGATATTCTGCAAGAGGAAATACCTTCTCACAGTACCGGCATGGATACTTCTTTTCCCAAGAATGAATGTTAAAATGTCTCCGCAAGCTTGTCAGACAGACATACGACCTTTTGCATACAATACAGATATAATAGACCCTTCCATCTACTATTAACTCATAGTGATCATCATGTTTTACTTTCATACGTTTGTTTGCCGAATCACTGCCAGATGTTTTTGGTGTCTCATTTTCATGTCTGGCCTCCCCTTCATCAGGGTCATCTTTGACAGGGATCACTATGTCATAAGTATCTTCACCAATATTTGCATAAACCTTGCAACCAGTCGACAAGCCTTCAATTTCAGTAGCTGTATCTAAAGTAATGATCTTCTGGCCCTCTGTCAAGTGTTTTGATCCTAAACCTGGATCATTAGTGTTTCTAGTAATTATATCTGAAATTTTTAAAGAATTGGAAACTGGTTCTTGCACAAGTGTAGGAATCTGCATCTTCTGTATTAATGATCCATTAAAACTGGTATTTTGAGAGGTATCAGCCTGTGGAACCAAAGATGTATTACTGACTGCTGAGTCTGGACTGGAGCTAATAGTGTCATCATCATCATCTATAATTTCCTCCTCCTCCTCTTCACTGGCCTTGTTTCCTGTTAAAATAGCACTGTTTGGTCTCTGCTGATTCTGCACAAGTAAATTGATTGAAGAGGACATATGATTTGGAGGTGAAGAACTGACTTTTGGTGGTGGTGTAAGTGGTGTCTGATTTAATAAAATAATGTTGGGAGTCAGATGTGGTGGAGCCGAAGATACCAGCAATTTTTCACTTCCTTGTGTTTGGCTCAGAGTCGCCTGATTCACAGGAGTAGGAAGTTTCTGAGTAGGTGTGATATTTTTTAAAGGGGGAGAATTATTGCTAGTGCAAGGTGCAACATCTGAAATATCAACAGGGCCTGGGTTAAGCTGGACTTGTGCCACTGCACTGTTACTTGGCAAAGTCTCCTTTGCAGGCAGAATCTCAGAGCAGAAAATGACATCATCATCATCATCATCAGAATCGGTAACAATGATCTTTTTCATTTCATAATCTTCAGCACATAATGAAAAAGACTCTGTTATAATAGGCATTATAGTAGCCCCATTATCTTGGGCTTCATCTTTTGATTTTTCTATTAAAAGGTTCTTGTCACTAGAACCAGGAGGTAAGGTTTCAGCATTACCATCCTGAGCTGTACCTGAGATGCTTTTAACCTGGGACAATGGAACACCAAGCTCTGCTATAAATTTCACTCCTAATAACTGCCCTGATTTAATTAACTCATCAAGCAAATCTGATCTAACACGAACAATTTTAGAACTATAGATATAATTGAGAATTTCTGCAAAGATCTCTGCTCTTATAAAGCTCAGTTCAACAACTTGCCCGGCAACTGAGAAGAGTTGATGGAAGTAGGTACTAGACGCTGAAAGAATATTCTTGTGGGCCCGAAATTTTCGGTCTTCTACAATAACAGTAACATCACAGAAGAGTCCATGGCCGCGTTGCTCATTCAAAGAGTTCAGCAGACTGCCAGAGTATTGAATGTCTGTAGCAGAAATCAGTTTTCTACTCTCCATGCCTGTAAAAGAAAGGGAGGAAGGAATAGGACAGGATTAGAGAAGAAAAACAAAAGTACTTTATCATTCAGAATTTAAGCCATTAAATAGTTGATAGTTGATTCAAGTTTTAACCAAAGTTTGGTGTAACTTTTTGGCTTTTATAGAAATTATTCATACAGGCTGGCTTTCAGACTATTTATCAAATCTCATGACTTCTTCCTGAGAAGAGTCAAGCACATTTTAAATTGTTATATAGATTTGGGCAATAATCTCCAGCCATCTTCCTTTGGAACTCAGATACATGCATATCCACTAAGTGATGTTTTAAAGACTAGAATTAATTTTCTAAGTCCAAATTTTTGGTTTTCTCCTTAAGAAGAGGTAAGAGTTAATTTTTAACTGTCTTAAAATTGTTTTTAAGGAAAACCTTCATTATGAGCCCATAAAAATCACTTTATCCATAAATGAATGATTTAAATGTTTAGAAAAGCTTAGAGTATACAATACTGAGTCTAAAATAGATATTACTAAACTTCAATATTTAAGAACATATTCAAAAGCTACTCCCTGCAACCAGTGGCATTTATAAATACTGACAATTATTGCCTCTCATTGTCGTGTTATTTTTCTGTTCTTATTTAAACTGGAGTGCTTCATCTTGATAAATGATTAACTATCTTTCTCATCCTTTCCTCTCTTTTCACCCCCTTATCCCTTTTCCTCACCTCCCTACCTTCACAATCTCCAGAGGTGAAATGTTAAATACAGTGCCAAGTCAAATCAATGGATGCTGTCATGAAAAATAAGACAAAGGAAAAGGAAAGTTTACCATTTCTTAATGCTTATTTGCATGAAAACATGACACATTTAATTTTATTAGTAAAGAATTATGTGCATTGGTATGAGAACTTTCTTCGCTACTCTTCTTCCAAAATAATAGTGAAAATGACAACGTTATTGAAACACAGCAGATAATACTCTAGGAAGGGGGGAATGTCAATAAATTGCATTACTTTGTAGCACCCCCAAAACATCTTTTTTTGCACTTCGCAGAAGATATTCCAGTAACAATTATCCTAGAGTTGTAAATGCACACATACATACCCCTGGTATATTAAATATATATGGATATTATTTGCTAACAACCAGTTGATAAGTACCTTTGAGTAAAGAAATATTTTAATATTTTCCCTTTAAAGTCACCAAGAAATATTAATATTCTCCCTTTAAAGTGTGTAGTGATACCGTATCACTATCCCAGTGCTTACGTTACGCACACGTGGAAGCCAGTACATCTAAAATACCTTTTAAATTTTTCAAAATTATAGCTTAAGAACAAAAGTAGGCAAAAAGTCTAAATATCAAGGATTTAAAAGATGAACTGTTAGAAGGTGTTGCTTGTTAACAGTACCAAGGAATTCCAGGTTACCATAAAGGCATGCATCAAGAAGGGTGACCTTTGGACAGTATGCCAAAAACCAGGGCTTCCAAAATAAGGGAATTTCGACAGAAGTCACTTTCAAGTGGACAGAGAGATTTTTGAATATGGTACCACACATTTTGTGGTTTGCACATGGATTTCTCCAATGTGGGAATGCGTCAAATGTACGTGTCCAGGTGACGCTGGGACTTGGTTTCATTTTGTTTAGGTGTCCCCCTCTTCCCGGTCACGGTGGGCCCAAGGAACAGCAAAGTCAGTATGAACCCACCTCCGTGATTTACAATTTGACTATGGCATAAGCCTTTCCACATCATTGTGAAATAAATCCTTGATCGAGGGTAGGTTCGGAGGGACTGGTGAAGGTGGAGAAGAGATAAAAGCCATCCGCGGGGGACTGAAACAAACCGACACGCGGCTCCCTGCAGCAGCTGAACCTCATCTCCCTTCCTCCACCTCCCTCTTCCCCATTTGCACCCTGCCAAGCTGCAACCGAGGTTTTTAACCCCAATACACGCGAAAAGCCAGTTTCTTGACAATACAGACGGAGGTTCAAACAGCAGAGTGAGGCGGGAGGAATAAGGAGTGCCAGGGAAGTAGGTGGTGGCGAACGGCAGGGTGGGGTGTTGGGGTGGGGGGGATGAGGCGAAGTAGGCGGCATTGTTATGCCCCGGGAAGGGGACGAAGGGGGAGGATGGGCCTGGCAGAAAAGCTCTAAATCAAAGTAGGGGCTAGGAGGAGAAAAACAGGCACAAAAAGGCATACAGAGGGGCAAGGGAAAAGGGGTCTCTGTGCGGGTTCCCCACACCCCGGGGCCTACCCAGGGCACAGGCAGCACCTTGGCCCCTGACGGCGAAGGGAACCGCGCGGCGGCCCTCCCAGTTCGTCCCCTCCTTCACTCCCGGGCCCACACAAAGAAAGAGCCTGCGGAGCTGAGCCTGCGACTCAGCCGCTTCCTGGTTCAAGTGAGGCTAATGCAAACGCAGGCGCGGCCCAGGGACGGAGGAGGCAGGCGCGCTCCTTCGCCCCCTCCCGAATCCGGGCCGGGTCCTCACCTGCTTCCCGGCGCCGCCGCGTCTCCTCCTCGGGCCGCGCGGAAGGGTGGAAGTCCCCAACAAGAAAAAGCTGCACTCCCCGGCGATTCTGCCTCTTCTTTAAACGTCGCTCCAGTCTTAGGCAACGTCGACGCGGCTGCCGCCTCCTGCCGCCACCGCTGTTACTGCTGCCCCGCACCGGCGACAGAGGGCACAGCGCGGGGGCGACGCGCCGAAGTCAAAAGCGCCCTCCTCTTCCGAGCGCAGGCCGGGTCGGTCCGGAAGGGCCCGAGCTCGAGGCGGCTGGGCTTCGGCGTCCCTCTCTACCTTCGGCTCTTTCCGCAAGGGGGCGGAGGAAGAGTGGGAAGCTCTTGAATGTTCGGCTCTTTCCGGAGGGCGAAAGGGTGGGAAAAAGAAAAGGGAAAGATCCGGCGATGCAGTCACAAGCAGTTGGAGTTGGAGGGAAGCAAGTGGTTTCTTCTAAATTGAGTGTAAGCCTCCAGGGCATGAAGACTTTTAGAGATTATACGGGTTTCACTTCCTTTACAAGTTTGAATCTGCTCTATTCGCCTGTTTGTTAGATGATAAACCACCTTGAAATAGAATCTGAATACATATAGTCAAATAAAATGTATTAGCTCTTTATGATGATTCAAGTTCTAGGATAACAACTACATGACAGTAACTACTTTAACAAAAGACATCTAGTGTTGGGACAAGTGCTATCTTCTTAGTTGAATGGTGAAATACTATGTTAATTCCCCTATTTCAACTAACTTTTACTGCCCACCTGTTTGATCTGTAGCAAACTCTATGTTAGGCTCTGTAGAATATGAAAATGAATAAGCCAAGGGTCTCTACCTTTTCGGAGAGCTTATTAGATTTACAAACATGGACAAAAGTATTCGTACAAGATGTAGAAGCGCAGAGAAAAGAATAACAAACTGAAAGTTGTCATTTGAGCTGTATCTTGAAAGATGAATAATACTAACACTGGCATTGTTAATGTATTATTATTATTTCCATAGTATTTCATCCTCAGCTTTAGTGTCTAACACAGGTGGTCAGAGATTTCCTAATGACTGAATAAATAAGTTGTGAGTGACATAATTTTTTAAAAATTTTTCTGGTAATACCCTTCCAACCTAATACCATGATGAATGAAACCACAGGATGGGTGGTGGGAGAGGAAAATATTTCCCTTTAGGCTGGTTTCTGATCACATACAACTAAGGAATCAAATCATTACCCTCATTTTCTTTTTTAAAGATATATGTAGGATAATACAGCATCACTTTCCCAAAACTTAAATTTGCACCCATTTGACCTCTCAGTTGGAATGCCTGTGCTTCTTTCGTACAAAAATCTTACTAAAAAGATTTAGTCCATCAAGATATTACAGAGTGAAAACACATCTAACAATGTCTCATTTTCTCCAGCAGAAATCAGAAATGGATGTTATCATCTACCCATTCTACTCTACATCCTCCTCAATAAAGTTAAGCCACACAGCAAAACACCAAAGTGGTATAGTACAGCTATATTTTCAAACAGAAATGTAAAATTTCTTAAACTCTCCTCCAAAATTTTGTGTTATGGGAAAACAAACTGTGTGGAAAGTATTGCATTATTGTTTTTTTTTTTTATTGAATAGTAACTGTGTACATTAATGCACTTCTGGGGTACAGTGTGGGGTTTTCACAAACAATCCGAAACACTTCCATCAAACTGGTTGCATTATTGTTTTTTGATTAGGACTTAACATTATGAAAGTTTCATTGTCTAATATAAAGACATTCCATGCCAAATAAAAGTATGCTGTTGTAAAAGAAACTAAGGTAGATTAGTATTTTCCTGACAACTGAGAACTTAACAAAACTCGTTAGTAGATTAATGACCATTTTTCTGAGTTATCCTTCCCCCAAATTTAGTAGCAAAAAAACCCAAAAACTTAGTAAGTAAAACAAAGTACTATATACCCGAAAAATTTAGAATCTATTTATCTTTCAGTTGCTTACTTAACTGAAATTAAAATAGTTGAAATACAGATGACAGTGGCAGTAGATGCCACTCTTGATATCATTTGTTGTTCCCCTCAGTAAACGGGAAGATGCAATATAATTTATTTGGCACCAGCATTAACATCACCAAGGCTGCCAACAGAATTGCCTTGCCTTTGTCTCTTTCCTGAAAGGGCTTTAAAAATGTAAGGTCCTAACGCAGGTATAATGAAAACCTGGTAATTCAAAGCACAGGAACTTCTCCTCTTCTGGCTATATCCCTCACCTCCCCCACTAAGCCACAACTCAACTAAAGTTAAAAAGCTACCTATAATGAAAGGGCATCTAATGATCAGGAAAGGAATTTTATTTGTAGGAAAGTAGAGCAGACCAAGAAACCTGAGCAGCTGCAATAATTGTCTTTGGGACAGAATTACTGGAGAGTTTCATTAATTTTCTGTTTCTCTATGAGGTATTTTACCTTTTGTTTTCTTTTTATCTGAAAGCTTAATGCTACTTCAAACCACCCTGTAGATTTTAAACAGAAGAACCTATATCAAACAGATTTGGAGGTATTAATTGTTCCCCATTCTAGAAAGGTTTTGATTGGCTGAAAATGGAATTAGTTAGGTTTTACAGCCACATTGTCAGTGTTTGCGTGCCTTATTTGTACTTGATTTTGAATTCTACAAGAGCAGTAATTGTCCTCTCCTGTGTTAAAATGCCAGCAATCTTGTGCATGCTTAATACAGGGTAGCCATAAAATTCTTGTGCAATTTAAAATAGTGTGCAATTTTAAATTGCACAAAAGCTTTATGGCCACCCCATACATATTAACTGGTGGTGATAAAAGAGTAAGATTCATTCCTAGAGCCCTTACTCTGAGTTATTCTTCGGGTCACCGTTTTGGTAAGGTCACTTCACAAGATAAGAACAAACCCCACTAAGGCAGAGTGGGAAAAACAAAGTTTGGAGGAGCAGATGTGAGCAGGTTGGAATTTTGGTACCGCCACTTGCTAGCTCTGTGATCTTGAGCCTGATTCTTCATCTGTAAAAGAGGGATAATAATACCTTCCCAAAAAGTTGTTTTGAGGATTAAATGAATTAACTATACAGTTTCCAGAATATGCCATGCTGTTTCCTGCTTCCAAGTCTGTGCCTGTTCCTGAGGCTAGAATAGTCATTTCCTTCATATCCACACCTCACCTAAATTGTTATCTGGCAAGTGCCTAGCCTTCCATAAAGACACAACTCAAGTATTAACTTATTTGTGAAGCATGCCTTGGTCCAACAAATGGTACATATATGTGGCTAATTAAAGTTGAATGAATGAGGGTCTGGAAGCCCATAAGTGCCAAATATAAATTAGCTTTCTCATCACTATCCCCTTTTCCCCTTTAATCCCTACAAATCTCTCCTTATGTGACCTGTTTAATACTGCTGATTGCCCCTTTCTTCTTAAAACCTTCCAAAGTCAATTGGATAGGGATATGTAACTTTATACTGGGAAACGGGAGTGGATAATTGCTAACCATAATACAATCTACCAACAACAACCTGTGAGTTGCTGTTATAATATACTACCTGTGAGTTGCTGTTAAAAATTACATGCCAATACGAATTCAAATCGAGTAAGAAATGAGTCCAAGGGTGGTGCCTGTGATGCAAAGGAGCAGGGTACTGGCCCCACATATCGGAGGTGGCGGGTTCAAACCCAGCCCCAGCCAAAAAAAAAAAAAAAGAAGAAGAAGAAAGAAAAGAAGTGAGTCCAAATAGAGAAATAAAAGAAGAGATTTGGCAGTGAACCAATATAGTTAAATAACTAAGACCAAACAACAGATGACTATGTGACAAAATGAAACTGGTAAGCCCAGACCCAATAAAATTACATTCATTTCTTCAATAAATATTAAATACATACTATTTAGTACTTACTCCATGCCAGGCAGTGTTCTAGGTACTGTGGATGTAGTCATCAACTTGAACTCCCAGTCTTCATGAAACTTACATTTTAATGGAAGAGACATACAATAAACGTATGTACATAAATAATCTAACTATATAATACAATATCAGTGATACGTGCTGTGAAGAAAGATAAAGGGATAGAGTATGATAAGGTGCTATTGTACACGTTGATAGTGTGGTCAGGGAAAAGGTGATGTATGAGCAAAGAATGGAATGAACTAGGGGAAAGCGGGCCATGCAAGTATCTGGAAAAGAACCTTTTATGCAGTGGAATATAGCAATGCCCTTCAACCAAAGACCACCAGAAACATACTCATAGAGAAACATACTCATAGTTGACTCTTTGCAGGGAGAGAGAACATATACCATAGGGAACTACCATGACTCTCAGTAAGAGGATGCCGGAAAGAACCTATTGTAGGGTTTGGGTCATTTGGGGGAGCATCTAAGGAAGCAGGAGTTTAACTCAGATGCTCTCAGAAACCTATTGTAGGATTTGGGTCATTTGGGGGAGCATCTAAGGAAGCAGGAGTTTAACTCAGATGCTCTCAGAAAGCAGGGATAATGGCATTATTGCATATCTGAATAATTCTTATTCATAGAGAGCAGACTAGAGTCAGCTTAAAGCTATACTGTAACTGACAAAGTAGCAGTCACCTATCTTGGCCAAGAACGTGTGTTTGGTGTTTCCTGGGTGGCACGGTGACCTCGTTTTTGTATGTGCTTGCACGAAATTATGAGGTAATTTTGTTTTGTCTCATTTGGTCAGTCTCCTTGTAACTTTGTCTTAGGTTGGTGTTCTGTGAGTTTATGTCCAACAAGAGAAGAACGTGCCTGTGAGTGCTATGCCAGGTTCTGGATACCAGGGGCTGCCTAATTTCCCGTTCTCAAACAGCAAGTGAAAAGCATTAGGTTATAAAGAAAAAATTTTAGAAGTGGTGGGAGAGGAAGTTAGAAGTACAACTGTAGCTATCACCTCATCTTTGAGAGAAAAGTAGTCACTTAATACCACAATATTATTGTACGTAACATACTTACACTAAAACGTTGTTCTTCATCTGAAATTCAAATAAAAGTGAGACTACTGTATATTTTCTTTTGGATAAATCTGATGACACAGAAATAAGCACACGGTCAGTTGTTTAGGAAACACTTTGAATTCTTTGTCCCTTCCCGTCTCATTCAGAAAAGATATGTAGATCTATTTGAGTCATTCCTATTTATTGTATATGTACACATATACACACATAACTGTATATAGTATATACACATACATGTATACACACGTAAGACACACGACGAAATATTACAGGATATGAAATACACGCAGGGAAAGCCTCCGAGATACGAACAGAATTGGCTATGTTGTTGGCACAGTCACTCAGTGAAACGCATCCTGCAGTCGCTCGTATTTCGCGAGGCTGAGAAAGAAGTGGTCCCCGTCTGATTTAGACCGGGCGAACCTCATGCGGAACCAAAGGATGAGCGAAATCGGTTGTGGGAGCGGCTTATTTACACCAATACACTCACCCCTTCACCTCGGCTAGAGGCCACGTAGACCTGGGGAAGGGTTTTGCCAACGTACTAGGAACGGTTTCCATGGTTTCCTTTGCTTCGGGCGGTTGCGCTAGGCGACGCGGGGCGGGTTCTGGGAACCCTGGCAACGGAGCGCTCCCGAAGCGGGCCAGAGCGTCCTCTATTTTCTCAGCTGCACTAGCTCCGGGGTCCTGTCCTGCAATACTGAGAAGGCGGCCTCGGGCGCGGAGGAGTGTTGCAGTCCGTCGAGGAGCCCCAAGCTCCCCAAAGCCGCCCGCTGTCCGCTGGGGCGCCGCTCGCGCGCGCGCGCGCGCGCACCCTTGCTCTCGGTGTGGGGAACGAATGGCCTCTGCCAGGGGACCCGAAACTAGCCCTGCCGGCCCCGCCTGCGGTGCTGTTCTCAAGAGCGGCCCTGGGCGCCTCCGAGTACCCCCTTGCTTCTGCCTCCTCCGCCGCCTATTGCGGCATCTGCTTGCGCTGCTACGGGAGCGAGAGGCTGGAGCGCAGCCCCCTGGACAGCGAGAGGGAGCCAGCCTGTGGCAGAGGTGAGCCAGACAACCGCGCCTTCATTCTGAGGAGGCCACTTGCCTTTGGAGTCCGCTTCATCTTTCACCCCGCTTCTGACCATACCATTAGCAATTCTCTCCTTCTACCTTACTTGCGCCCATTTTCGTCCTTTCCTTCAATTATGCCACGGCAGCCCCTTATTCGCCCTTTTTCTCCCTTAAATTCTCACTCATCCTCGGACCCCTTCGTAAAGTGTCCCAGTCTCCGTCCACCCTCTTCCACTGCTGGTCTTGGAGCAGACCTGGCCGAGGCTTACAAACCAAAGTCTAGCTTTTCTTTTTTGTTTCTATTCTCCATTAGACTGAGCTTGTGGAAAGAAGCAGTCCCATTTTGTTCATTACAGAATTCTCAGCACCCGGCACTTAGTAGGCACTCAACCGTTGTGTGTCCAGTGAATGAACAGATTGGTTTGAGATCGTAACAGGATATGTAAGTGGAAATTCCTTGTGGGGAGTTTGAAAGGTTTGAGATTAAGGGGTTAAATTGGAAAAAAAGAAACCTTTCCCTGAGCCAAGCTCATTGGATGAATGTAGGAAAAGTGATATGCTAAATTGTGGATGGGGCTACCTTGAAAAAGGTCTTGTTCAGTGGTCTCAATATTTATCTTGAAGAATGAGAGGAGGAGAAGATCAGTTTTCCTCTAATGAGAGTAAATATTGGAGTCGAAAATAGATGGTTTGAGAAGAAGGAAAATAATTATTGCTGTGTCATTTATCGAGTGTGTCAGGTACCATACTAAGTGCCTTACATGCACTATGGTCAAAAAATGAGAAATTTTAAAACATTACAGTCATTGAAGGGTAGGTTGAAATTCCAACAGTTGGGAGATGTCTTGATGATTCTTTTTCTTCTATTGTGAGGTAATAAAGCATAGATGAGGACAGCCTCTGGATTCAGACTGCCTGACTTTTAAGCCCAGATTTGTCACTTAATACCTGTGTGACCTTGGGCAAGTTACTTAACTTCTCCAAGCTTCATTTCCTCACCTGTAAAAAGGAAGAAAAAGTACTGACTATTTGTAGGGTTGTTGTAATGATCTAGTGTCTTGAATATAATGAACATTTCACAAGTGTTGCCTGTTAGGGTTTTGTGCCTGAAAGCAGCAACAGTAAACACAGCCTTGAGTCAGGTTGGAGACACACCTATCACGTCTGTGGGAGAGGTGAGTGAGACTGCGCCCTCCTGCCTTCTGGTTTGAAAGGTCCTCCCAGTCTGTGTCAATCAAAAAACAAACAAGGTCATATTTTAGAATCCTAACCAAAAGATACAAGAACAACTTGGATGCAATTTGTATTTGTGCATGTAGAAGATAAATATCTTAAGAGTACAGATAAAACCAGGTAGCATCAGGGACTGTTTTAATCATCTCTCTTCCCACCCTAGTGTTGTGGACTGGCCAAATGCAGGACAGATGATATCAACAACAGTTTATTAATCACGTATACTCACAGCTAGCAGAGTGAGAGAGGAGGACACAGCCAACCACCAAGGGCTGCACAGGAGTTGCTACTGGTAAGAGAGTGAACAGACAGGGAATTGGGGGAGGTAGGCTTTGTAGTATTAAGATGTCCAGGTAACTCCTGGTTCCCCCTGGGAGTATATGATTTTTGTTTGAATAATTCTGCAGTCTGGCAGGGTACTAAAATTTGCCACCCAGGAATAAGCTGCAACCGCACTTGGTCTCTTTGATAGGAGGGCTTTTTGGCTATGGGACCTTATCTGCAGGAGCAGAGTGGAAAGTGGAATGAGCACTTAGGCCATTCAGAGCCCTCCTGGTTTCCCCAGATGTCAAGGTAGCACATAATGTTGGGCCTTAAATTTGTGCTTTACACCATAAAAACTGTGTCTGTCTTTATAGTCTGCCAGGCATACTTGGTCCCTTGTTTGTATGTCTACTTTTAGATTGCCTGCTCTTGAATGGGAGATCCTCTGAATCTAACTTTGCATAGTTATAATACCTTTTCCCTTCAATAAAAAGTTAATATTTATTCAAACAATAAAAAATATTTATTTTGTAAAGATTTTAAAATAGACATAAGCAGCTAAAATTTTGGGAATTGAACCTCTTTTTTTTTTAGTTTATGAAGAACAGCAAAAAATTAAAACAGAAAAATGACAAACATTATATATAATAAAACAGAAAAAATTATCCTCCAAATAACAGGTAAGTAATATATATGTTCCTTTTTATAAAGGAACTAAAGATAGCCTGGCATACTTAATAATTAAAACATGTTGCTAATCAATTTTAGCGTGCTGATCGTTCTCTTTAAATTTTAATTCATGGGGCAGGAATTTTCTATTAATAGGAGGGTTCAGTATTAAATAATACATTTATATTATTTTCAATTATTTTTCTAAACTAACATAATAGTTTGCATGCCAGATTATAGTATTACGAAGGGATTTTTTTAAATGAACATACCAGTATGGTATTGTTTAGCTAATTCCTATATTGGTTACTATCTGAAAGCTTAATACTTTTTATTTTTGCTTTTCTCTTTGATTTAATTCATAAGTTTCTTCCTTCCTTTTCTATTTCCATGTCTACTTTAGGTTAAGACAATGTACTTGACAGATAAACCTGTAATTTGTGACAGGGCGATGAAGCATTATTATCTGAAACGTGTTCTTATAGGTACCTTTGGAAAATGCTCCGAGAGCCTAAATTCATGGAATTAGCGTTAGAAGAAACCCTAAAAATAATTTTCTAGTCAATACATAGATTATTCCAGGAGTGATCGTCAGAGGAAGAGATTATATGATATGGAAACTCTCTTTCTGAAATATTATAGAACTTTAATAATACTCATTTTCAGAATTCTCTGCAAGAGAACTGTCTTTAGACTGTAGTTTTTTAGGTTCTTCTTACCCTGGGGATATAGAACAGTTGTTGCCCTACCATGTGTCCTTTATATGCTTAGAACAAAATTATGAATTCTTTGTTCAGCCTTCTTTTATCCAGTTTCTTCTATCTTTCCTTATGGTTCCTGTTACTCTTGTCTTGTAGCTGCTTCTGAAAACATGAATCCTCCATTCTGCTTTCAGTTTGAATAACATTTTATAATCTCTAAAGCATTATGCAAATTTAAGTTATTTTATTATTATGAAGGTGGTGAACCCTTGAAAGTAGTCTGGTACTTGCTTTTAGTAGTTCTTGAACAATCGTCGTTGTTACTGAAAATTTTTAAGTCTATGTTTTTATACTCTATGGTCCGTATCTTGTTACTTTTCTAATTCTCTTGATTTTCTTTAAATTTAGCTCTGAGAATATACACCAGTAGAGGATGACGAGCCAAAGCAAAGCAGTTCTTCAGGTTCTAATTCAGGAGGTATTTTTAAAACACAGACCTTTTTTGAGAAATTAATAGTTCAGTAGGCAGGGCGCCAGCCACATACACCAAGGCTGGTGGGTTTGAACCCGGCCTGGGGCAGGTAAAACAACAATGGCAACTGCAACAAAAAAATAGCTGGGTGTTGTGGCAGGTTCCTGTAGTCCCAAGCTATGTGGGAGGCTGAGGCAAGAGAATTGCTTAAGCCCAAGAGTTGAGGTTGCTGTGAGTTGTGATTACATGGCACTCTACTGAGGGCAATGTAGTAAGATTCTGTCTCAAAAAACAATAAAGAAATAAGTTTATTAAGAGTTGAACACTAGACTTTGCTTTTACTCAATTTTCCCAGCATATATTAATTTTTCAATATTTCAAACATAATAAAATACTTCTTTAGAAGTTAGATTTTTTATTCATAGTTGTATTTTCTTTCTTTTTATTTTTTTGAGACAGAGTCTTACTATGTCACTCTCAGCAGAGTGCCATGGCATCACAGCTCACAGCAACTTCAAACTCCTCGGCTTAAGTGATTCTCTTACCTCAGCCTCTCAAATAGTTGGGACTCCAGGTGCCTGCAACAACACCTGGCTATTTTTTGTTGTTGTCACAGTTGTCATTGTGCTTTCAGCTGGTCCAGGCTGGGTTCGAACCTGCCAGCCTCAGTGTATGTGGCTGGCACCCTACCCACCGAGCTATGGGCGTCCCCATATAGTTGTATTTTTTCTTTTTTTTTTTTTTT
>NW_003852505.1:3529477-3531138 GCF_000181295.1 Otolemur garnettii | reverse complement strand
ATTTACAGAAGGCACCCTGTCTGGAGTACTGCAACACAAAAAGCCACCTTTTTGTGACACTCCTGGATGATTTACCAGATGGGTTGTTCTCTGGGATTGACACATTACACAGATGCTCTCCTTCCTCTGGTATCTCCTAGGATTCCTGGCCCTCCATGTTACCTTACTTCCTTACTGCTGGAAAACTAAACTTTTCTTAAAGTACAAACTTGAGCACGTCAGTCCCCTAGTTAAAATCCTTCAATAGCTTTCCATAGTCTTCAGAGTAAAGTTCAGACCCCAACTGATCCCTCTCTAATCACATGTCACTCTCTCATACCATCCTCTGTAGCCTGACAACTACTTTACATCTCCTTGGTGTTCCATGTTGTTTCTCTTGACTGTGTTACTTGATACAGAAAGTCCTTTTGCCTACAATGCCAGCCTCTCCTTCTATCTAGCTTGGCTTACTCATTGCAATAGCAGCATGCATTACTTTTGTAATCAACTGATTTTAAAAAGAACTGGCTTAAAAGTCACCTTTTTGTGGTCAACCATTCCTCAACTACATGCCCCAAATCAGTCTGCTTTTGAGATTCCTCTGTATGCCCAGAGCACCCCAAGCATCCCTCTGTCATTCTGGATTGTGTTTATCTCTTTACCTATCTCCTTCATTAGACTGAGCTCCTGAAAAGAATTCCCCTCCCCTCCAACACACACATAGATTTTTTGCCCTTTTTATCATGAAAATATTTTATTCAGAAAACTAAAGAGGATAGTATAAATTTTAAAAGTTTTTATTTCAATAGACTTGTACCCATTAGGTAGTTTTTTATTCCTAAACCTCTAGTGTCCATTTTATCACTGTGTATGACCATGTAAACCCATAGCTTAGCTCCTGAGAAAAGTATAATTAATACTGTATACTTATTACCCAGATAGAACAGTTCTTGGTATTTTGACAGATTTCTTTCAAGTATGTTTATTTCTGCTGATATATTCAAAGTAAATTACAAATATCACATGTCCACCCTAAATATTCCTATATGCATCTCTAAAAAATACAGTTTCTGGGTGGTGCCTGTGGCTCAAAAGGGTAGGGCGCCAGCCCTATATGCTGGAGGTGGAAGGTTCAAACCCAGCCCTGGCCAGAAACTGCAAAAAAAAAAATAATTATATACATATAGTTAATAACTATATATATGTAGTTTCCTACCTACCCACAACACAATCTCAAGCAATAAAATTAATATTAATACCCTGTATCATTTAATACCCAGCATGACTTTAATTTCTGTGTCCCTAGTGCCCAGTATACTTCCTGACAAATGGAAGTATTTCAGTGAATTAACTTTTCTATAACAAAAGGGACAGCAAAAGCATATTTATTTATTCAAAACTTTTGAGGTTTTATTAGAGGTAAAATTTTGTTCAATTGGCTGGGCGCAGTGGCTCACACCTGTAATCCTAGTACTCTGGGAGGCCAAGGTGGGTGGATAGCTTTAACTCACGAGTTTGAGACCAGCCTGAGCAAAAGCGAGACCCCCATCTCTACTAAAAATGGAAAAATAAAACTGAGGCAAGAGGATTGCTTGACCCCAAGAGTTGGAGGTTGCTGTGAGCTATGACACCGTGGCACTCTACCCAGAATGACAGCTTAAGACTGTCTCAAAAAAAAATTG
>NW_003852505.1:3518875-3528356 GCF_000181295.1 Otolemur garnettii | reverse complement strand
AACAGATTTTATAACATACCAGATAGATATTTGGCTGCCACCTTCCCATAAAGCCAATGAAGGAAGATTCCTTTGGAAATGGGCTCTGTCTTGAAACACAGTGTTCCCTTACAAGGGACTTTCCTTGCCTGCATTTTGTACATGTATGTATTTGAGATGTGCAGGGCCTATTGATGGTGACTTGGGGATGTTATCTCGTGAAATGAGGCTTCCTTATAATTCTGTTACAATGACTTTAGTAATTACTATCCATACTCCATTTGGCACACAAAACAAATAGTTGACCCTTGAACAACATGAATTTGAAATATTTGGGTACATTTATGCAGATTTCTAAAAATAAATACAGTTTGCCCCTCAATATCTGCAGGTTCTGCATCTGCAACTAAATGCAGATCGAAAATACAGTGTTCATGGGGTGCAAAACCTGCAGATATGTAGAACCAGCTTCTCATATAAGTAGGTTCTGCATGGTCAAGTTGAAGGATTTAAGAATTCGTTGATTTTGGTATCTGTGGGGGTCCTTGTGTATGCCAAGAGGTGGCTGTTCAGTGAATTTACATCTTATAAATATAACATGTGCCCTACAAAAAATGATATACAAATTTGTTCCTATTTTTCTCAGTTCATTTAACAAGCATTTGATAAAACTGCTCTTGATGATGTGTTATGCTATGCAGAATTTGAATTTGTCAGAAAAACCCTTGAGAAAAACTGTCATAAAAAACAGACCTTAGAAAATGGGAACTACAAAATGGATGCTGATGACAGGGGCCCATACCAGGCCAAACAAAGTCAGGCCAACGGAAAACACAGGCAGACAAGGCAAGGACTGCATAGGTACCCTGGTGGTTCTGGGCTGCAGTGGCACCAGAAGAACCTAACTCCAGTTGGGCTTCAGAATAAGGATGGTATTAAAGGTCCCATCCAAGATATAACAAGATGGCCCATGGCAATGGGTGGCATATTTCTGAAAACTAAAGCATTCTGACATCTCAACTTGGTTCTCCTATTCTTAAACCAATCCTTCAGAGAGAGAAAAAAGATGAGTTTGGTATATTGAATAGTTAATGTCTTAATAGAAAAACACAATGTGCAAATCTATTTGCTATTGAGATTTTAAACTACAATGGAAGAAGCTGTTTCCAGATTGCTAACATATCTTAGAGAAGTGAACACGGCATCCCCCCTCTTCAGGCACCCTTAGTGAGGGTTGTCTGTTTGCCAAACTCTGAAACCTCAGGCTTATGGCTTTGTTGCTATCCAGTTTTGGCTTTTTATTTTCTTCAGTTTTTATCTTCAGTTTTGGTGGCTGGGTTTGAACCCACCACCTCCAGCATATGGGGTTGGCGCCCTACTCCTTTGAGCCACAGGTGCCGCCCTGTTTCTGTCCAGTTTTAATACTCTTCTACGTCTAGCTCATGAGTTGCACTGTGTCCTTGCTGTTAATGCTATGCTTGGTAATAGGATATTGGAAATGTTAATGTCATGAGAGCTGACTATCGGCAAGCCAGCTGCTGTGCCCCTCCTTACTAGTGATAGTTTTATCCTGCTCGTGGGGGGAAGCTGAGCATCATAAAATTGAACCCTTTTAAAGTCATACTGAGGGAAACAGTCTCGTAGTGTAATAAGAAATATATTTGTTGGGCGGCGCCTGTGGCTCAGTGAGTAGGACGCCAGCCCCATATACTGAAAGTGGCAGGTTCAAACCTGGCCCTGGCCAAACTGCAACAAAAAATAGCCAGGCATTATGGCAGGCACCTGTGGTCCCAGCTACTGGGGAGGCTGAGGCAGGAGAATCGCCTAAGTCTGGGAGTTGGAGGTTGCTATGAGCTGTGTGATGCCATGGCACTCTACTGAGGGTAATAAAGTGAGACTCTGTCTCTACAAAAAGAAAAGAAATATATTTGTTCTTTGTCCCCAGTTCCTGTCACAGAGATTTTAAAACCCTTGGAATTTTCTGCGTGATAAGAGTATCTTTTATTTATAATGAGCCCCCCCTTTTTTAAGACAGAGTCTCAAGCTGTCACCCTGAGTAGAGTGCTGTGGCATCATAGCTCACAGCAACCTCCAACTTGGGCTCAAGCAATTGTCTTGCTTTGCTTTTTCTATTTTTAGTAGAGACAGGGTCTCGCTTTTGCTCAGGCTGGTCTAGAACTCATGAGCTCAAGCAATCCACCTATCTTGGCCTCCCAGAGTGCTAGGATTACAGGCATGAGCTACTGTGCCCAGCCTGTCATCAGCCCCTTTTGATCACATCTGATTTTATGCTAATGAGGTGACTTAGAATGGGACCCCTTGATAGCCCAGGATGGGATGGGGCTGGTGAAAGACCAACTGATTAGAGGTTTGGAAGATTAGAACTTTCACAACCTCCAGGAAAGGTAGGGAGATAGGGCTAGAGGTTAAGCTCTATAAAAGTCTTTTAAATGTCTATGAAATTTTACAGGTTTTTTTTTTTTTGGCCGGGACTGGGTTTATACCCACCACCTCCAGCATATGGGGCCAGCGCCCTACTCCTTTGAGCCACAGGCGCCACCAAATGTTTGTAAAATTTTAATTGACACATTATTGTACATATTTACGAGAGGGCCAGTGTTATCTTTTGATATGTGTATACATTGTGTAATGATCAAGGTAATAAAGATATCTACCAGTTTGAACATTTATCATTTCTTTGTGGTGGGAATGTACAAAATCCTCTCCTCTCGCTATTTTCAGAGATACAATACTTATTGTTGACTATAGTCACATTAGTGTGAAATAGGACATCAGAACTATTAAAATCTTGAACAATGAGATGTGATGAGCTTCCAGATTATGAACACATGGAAGTGCCTGGAAGGTGGTGTGGCTGGCGAGGGTGTGGAAGCCTTGCTCCCTGTCCCACGTATCTTTCCCTCTGTATCTCTTCCACTTGATGTTCATCTGTATTCTCTGTAATATCCTTTATAATAAACTGGTAAATGAAAGTGAGTGTTTCTCTGAGTCCTGTGAGCCACTCTAGCAAATTAACTGAACCTGAGGAGGGGTCATGGGCACCTCTGATTCACAGCCAGTTGATTAGAAGTGTTGGTGACAACCTACCACTTGTGACAAGCATCTGAAATGAGGGGGGCAGTCTTGTGGGACTGATCCCTTAATCTGTGGGATCTGATGTTATCTCTAGGTAAATAGTGTCAGAATTCAGTTAAATCATAGCACATCCAGTTAGTGTCTGCCAGAGAATCTGGTGTCAAAAGTATTCCGTCTTTGAAAATAGAAGGAAAAAAAGAGGGTTTTTTCTTCCTTTAATAGTTCCCTATTTGAAAAGGCCATCTTTGGGCTGTATTAACTAATCAATAGGAACACTTTGGATTTTTAGACAGAAGTTTTACTTCAAACATAATTAATGGGTAATTCATTTGGGGGGATCTCTTGAGAATTAAAAAGATTGTATGGCATGAGAGCCCTGGTCATAGGGCAAAAGGGGTTTGTGGCTTATCTTATTGGGATATAAACATTGCTCAAGCCCTGGACAGTGCCTTGATATTTCAGCTTTTAATGCTGAGGAAAGTTTAGTCTAACTATGTTTAAATTCATTAAAACTTAAAATGTCTGCCAAGCCAATAAAGGGGAAGAGACATACCACTGTCAAATCTGCATGTTCTGATCTGCCCCCACCTTCCAAACATCCCTGGATTTAGGGATAACTAAACTTTTCTAGCTACATGCTCAGGATTTTGGACTTCAGCCATTCTAAGTGATCCCATTCCCATCATCAATTTCTAAGGCAAGAAAGTAGAACTAGGCGTTCTAGTATAAGATAAAACAACAATGTGGGGGTGGAGTCACCAAAAAAAGGCTTTTCCCTTGTGTTAGTTTTGTTGCATTGCTATAAATGAAGTACCTGAGGGTGAGTAATTATTTATAAAGGAAAGAGGTTTATTTGGCTCATGCTTCTTCGTGCTATACAATAAGCATGGTAACAGCATCTGCTTCAGGTGAGGGCTTCAGGGAGCTTCCAATTAAGGGTGAAGGGGGAGCAGGCATCTTACATGGTGAAAGGAGCAAGAGAGGGAGGAAGTGGTACCAGGCTCCTTTAAACAATCCGCTCCCCCAGGAACTAAAGTAAGAACTCATTATTTCGGGAGGGTACCAAGTCATTCATGAGGGATCTACCCCCATGATCCAAACACCTCCCACCAAGCTGCACATCCAACACTGGGGATCAAATTTCAACATGATTTGGAGGTGACAAATATCCAAACCATATTATTCCACCCCTAGGTTCCCCAAATCTCATGTCCTCCTGTTACAAAATATAATCACCCTCTTCCAATAGTCCCTAAAAGTCTTTCAAGTTATCCCAGCATCAACTCAAAAGTCTACAGGCCAAAATCTCATCTGATACTGAAGGCAAGTTCTTTAGAGCTGTGAGCCTATAAAATAAAAAATGGTTTACATTGGTGATAAAATAGTGTATAGACATTGGGTAAAAATTCCCATTCCAAAAAGAAGAAATCAACCAAAAGAAAGGGGCAATAGGCCCCAAAGGTCTTAAACCCATCAGAGTAGATATTAAATCTTAAAGCTCCAAAGTGATCTCCCTTGACTCCATGTCCTACATCCTGGACACACTGGTACAAGGGTTAGGCAGCCCCTACCCTGGGTACAATCCATGTGGCTGCTCTCATGGGTAGGAGTCTGGTGCTTGTGGCTTTTCCAGGCTGAGGGTACATTTTCTGATGGCTCCAGTCTGGGGTCTGAAGGGCAGTGATTCTTTCCCCATAGCTCCACTAGGCAGTGCCCCAGTAGCTACTCCATGAGGGGGCTCCAACCCCACATTTCCCCCTTGGCACCACACTAGTAGAGTCTCCCTGCGGGGGCCCTGCCTGGGTACCCAGGCCTTCCCATATGTCCTCTCTAATCTAGGTGGAAGCTGCTCTGCCTCCATCACTCTTGCACTCAGAAAGACTGCAGTTTTAAAACTATGTGGAGCCATCTAAGCTTACAACTTGTGCCCTTCAGAGCTGTGGCCTGAGCTGTGATTGGAGCCAGAGTGACTGGGATGCAGAGAGCAGTGTCCTAAGGCTGTGTAGGGTGGTAGCACCCTGGGCTTGGCCCTGAAAACTATTCTGTTTTCCTAGGCTTCTGGGCCTGTGATGGGAGAGGCGGCCTGGAGTATTTCTGAAACAGCTTTGGGGATTTCTCCCCACTGTCTTGATTAGCTGGCTCCCTTTTAGTCATGCTGATCTCTCTAGCAAGTGGTTGCTCCATAGCCCGCTTGGATTTCCCTCCTGAAAATGCTCTTTCCTTCTCTACCACATGGCCAGTTTGGGAGGGGCCGAATATCCAAACCAGATCATCCCTAATGCCTGGAAACTACCCAAAAAACAGAACAAAACAACCTGTAAATTAGGCTTCACTGTCCACTCAGCATGCTCATTAATGGAATTTATATGGTATTTCCTCCTTTTGAAAGTTCTCAAACTGCAAACCATGACACTGCAGAACTCTGCAGAGAGAACAGAACAGAGAAACAGGAGACAGAACTCTCCTGTTTTAGGATTTAGGATCCTTCCTCTGCAAGAATACATAGTCTTGGGCGGCTCCTGTGGCTCAGTGAGCAGGGCGCCGGCCCCATATACCGAGGGTGGTGGGTTCAAACTTGGCCCCGGCCAAACTGTCACAAGAAAATAGCTGGGTGTTGTGGGCGCCTGTAGTCCCAGGTACTTGGGAGGCTGAGGCAAGAGAATCACCTAAGCCCAAGAGCTGGAGGTTGTTGTGAGTTGTGATGCCACGGCACTCTACCAAGGATGACAAAGTGAGACTCTGTCTCTTTAAAAAAAAAAAAAACATAATCTAAAGAAGGCCAGTGCAATAGAGCTCATTTAGGGGGTGGGGGATGGATTCAAATGTACCAATGGTACAATCTCTAAACAGACAAAGCCCACAGTAGGCTAACTGCTGTACGGGCCAATATTAGGTCCCTATTTCCAACACTGGTTACATAAAACAAGTCTATTATACTTCCAAGAAATAAAAAGGGGGGAAGCATCTGTTAAGATTTTCTTGGGAGAGGTTCATACTGTAGAATTTGAAAATAGATGAGAACATTTTCTCTTATTTGTTTCTCGTGTCTCCTTTTCCTTTCCAAACTTCATTAAGAGACCGCTATGCAAACCCAGGAAAAGCAACTCACCAAACCTTAAATCTTTCTTTCGCCCTGAACTTGCTATGCCTTCTGAGGCAGCGGAGGTTTCATCCTCCGAAGCTGATGCCAAGCCTGATTGTGAGCTCTGCCTGTGGCGTTAGGATGCCAGCACTCCGTGGCTGCTTTCCTGGACACCCCACCATCAAATCTGCAGCACCTTTCATTACTGTACAAACACACACACACACACGTGCGCACGCTCTGAGCCAAAACTAGTAATAAATGCATCCTGATATTTTCCCCTGCCAATAGCTCTTTCATACAATTTATGGTTTTCTATGGTCTCAAATAGTCACGTTTTAATCTTATGACTGACAAGTCATCACTGCTTGAGGAAATGGAAAAATATTAATTAACGCAGGTACGAATAGTGAATTGATAGCCACCCTACCACCACCAAATTTCACAAAACCTTCACCTTTATAATTGTGCCACCAAAAGGGGAAAAGCAATTCATTAAATATTAGAAATTCATCAAGAGAATGTTCACTTATACATTTGGTACTTTTATAATGTTGAATTTGTGCTATCAACAAGGCACATTTTGATTGATTGTATAGAATTCTCTAATACTTTTATCCTAATTGGGTCTGGAACTTTATTTGTAATTGTTTTTTATTTTGTCTTTTGGACAAATATAGAGATGCCACTCCCTGCCTTGCTTTACCAAATGGTTAAGAACAACAGCAGGGAGACTTGGCCTTTCAAACTATCTCCCCGCTTCAATCTCATTGTTTCTAAGTATACAATAGTGTGTTCTGGGGTGAATTACTTCCTCACACCAGTGCCTAAATTTTTACAGAATCACTTATTGTAGCTCAGAGGTTATCCTTTGTTTCAAACATTTCAAATAACTTCGAACAGTTGAACCCTTTCATAACCCAGCTCCCCAGTGCATTAATTTGAATATTTCCAGGTCAGATTGAGCCCCAAGATGAGGGCTAACATTCTCTGTATTTACTAATCCCATTTCCACGCCTTAAAGCTCCCAAAGTTAAAAACTTATGTTCCAATCATGGAAAAGGAAATAAAAACACCAAAAGCACCAGCACCCTCCAAGTTCTTGTCCACGAGCTCCTGCGTCAACACGATTGCTGTTGACAATCATGTTGTCAATCATGATCTCCTCCTTCTCCTCCCCTTTCCTCTTCCTGCGCCTCCTCTTCCCTCACCCTTCTCAGAACTAACTTCCTGAATTGAAATATCTTGATACCCACTGCGAAGTGTCAAATAAGAGCCAGGCTATGTTGAAGGCTCTGTGGTTTTTCAAGAAGTGTTCTACCGTTTTCAAGTGTTGCACATCCTGTTACAGGGATGTGTTAAAATCCTGAATATTGAGAACAGCTTTTAAACATGGGTCCTATGCTTGACACTGCACATGATTTGTCCTATTTTTACCTGCACAACTACCATTGTCATCATTCCCAGTGTAAAATAAATTGAAGTAGGGCGGAACAGCTATACCTCACTCATAGACAAGCGACGAGCCACCTTGATGAATGAAGGGGGTTCACTCATTGGACTTAACAAGATGTGGCCCATCTTCCACTAATTCGGAATAGAAAAAAGCAAGTACACAAAGTCTGGATCTGTTGTATCAGTAAACTCACCTTTGAGGAGACAAGGAAATTTGATCGCATTTTGTTTTAGGTACCTTTTATCCTAGAGGACATTAATCATTTTTGGTCATTAATAGTGCCTAGCACAGTAATTAAGTGCTTGATCCATGTGAGCTATTGCCATTGCATGCATTGTTACTCCCATGTTATTGATGAAAATTAACTAACTCAGAGGCTCTTACCCAAGACATTCAGCTAGGAGTGAGAACTGAGCCTGGATAGGGCAGATGGCTGGGCATCCAATATAGTACATAGCTGAAATGGGAAAGACTTGAGCCAAGGTCTTGGGTCAGGAGCATACAGGTATGTCCAGGGATCCATAGACTGTATATATGAAGAAAGAAAGATTAAAGTATAGCAGGACATAAGGTTGAAAGGGAAGAAAGCAAAATTTGACCATGCTGTACAAACCTGGCAAGTATTTATTGTACATATCACAGAAAACCAGGAGATATTTTGAGCAAAGGGTTACATAAACCCATTTATGTTTTGGGAAGGTAACACAGACTGCAAAGGGCAGGAAAGAAGAGAGGTAGAAGCTAAAGTTAGGAATCAAGTAGGAGTTGTTGCAATAATACAATAGGAGTAGGATCAAATGACATATGGAAACAGGAACTGGAAAAAAGGGAGAATCAGAGAATTCAAGGATTTGGAGTCTGGTTATAGGAGAAAGTATGGAAAAACTAAAGTATTTAAAAATTTATACATAATGAGCATGTGTATTTCTGGGGTACGTGTGCCATTTTGATGCATGCATACAACATGTAATGATCAAATCAGAGTCATTAAGATATCCATCACCGCAAACATTAATCATTTCTTTGTGTTGGGAACATTTCAAATCTTCTTTTCTAGCTATTTTTAAATGCACAATAAGTTATTCTTAACTAAAGTTGCCGTACTGTGCTATTGGACACTTATTGCTTCTATCTAATTGTGGTTTTGTACCCAGTGACCCACTTCTCTTCATCCTCATCCCCAGTCTTTGGTAATCACCATTCTACACTCTATCTCCACCATATCAACATTTTTAGCTCCCCCCAATAAATTAGAACATGCAATATTTGTCTTTCTGCACTTGGCTTTTTCACTTGACATAATTTCCTCCAGTTAGATCCGTGTTTCTTCAAATGAAAAGATTTCATTCCTCTTACAGCTGAATAATATTCTATCGTGTATATATACTACATTTTCTTTGTCCATTCACTCCTTCATAGACACTTAGGTTGATTACATATCTTAGCTTTTGTGAATAGTGCAGTGGAATTGCTGGATCATATGGTAGTTCTATTTTTAGTTTTTCTGAGGAAACTTCATGTTATTCTCCATAATGGCTGTGATAATTTACATTCCCACCAACAGTGTATGAAAGTTCCCCTTTCTCTACATCTTGGCCGGCATTGGTTATTTTTTGTCTTTCTAACTGGGGTAAGATGATATCTTGTGGTTTGGATTTGCCTTTCCTTAATGATGGGTGATGTGGGATTGGTGATCTTTTTCACATACTTGCTGGCCATTTGTATGTCTTCATTTGAGAAATGTGTATTCAGATTATTTGCCCATTTTTTAAATTGGATTATTTGGAG
Organism: Otolemur garnettii; assembly: GCF_000181295.1. Lineage (NCBI taxonomy): Eukaryota > Metazoa > Chordata > Mammalia > Primates > Galagidae > Otolemur > Otolemur garnettii. Next base: position 3,518,955 of record NW_003852505.1, on the reverse strand, counting down.
ACTTACTATTGAGTTGAGTTTCTTATGTATTTTGGAGAATAACCCCTTATCAGATACATGGTTTGAAAATATTTCTTCCC
>NW_003852505.1:3517628-3518774 GCF_000181295.1 Otolemur garnettii | reverse complement strand
TCCTGAAGCATTTCCCAATGTTTTCTTCTAGTAGTTTCACAATTTCAGGTCTTACATTTAAGTCTTTAATCCATTTTAGAGATGGGCATCTCACCATGTTGTCCAAGCTAGACTCAAACTTCTGGGCTAAAATGATCCTACTTACTCAGTCTTCCAAGTAGCTGGTACTACAGGCATATACCACCATACCCAACTTCCTTTAATCCCATTTTTATTTGATTTTTGTATATGGTGATAGATAGGGGTCTGGTTAAATCCTTCTGCATATGGTTATTCAGTTCTCCTAGCACCATTTATTGAAGAGACCGTCCTTTCCTCAATTTATATTCTCGGCACCTTTGCCAAAAGTGAATTGCCTGAAAATGCACGGATTATTTCTAGGTTTTCTATATGGTTCCATTGGTCTATGTGTCTGCTTTTATGTTAGTACCATGTGGTTTTGGTTACTTTGGCTTTATAATATTTTGAAGTCAGGTAGTGTGATGCCTGTCTTTGTTCTTTTTGCTCAAGATTGCTGTGGCTATTTGGGATCTTTTGTGATTTCATATGATTTTAGTATGTGTGCTATTTTCTCTATTTCTGTGAAGACTGACGTTGGTATTTTGACAGGGATCGCATTGAATCTGTAAATCCCTTTGGGTAGTACGGCTACTTTAACGATGTTAATTCAGCCAGGCATGGTGGCTCAGGCCTGTAATCCTAGCACTCTGGAAGGCCGAGGTGGGAGGATCACCTGAGCTCAGGAGTTCAAGACCAGCCTGAGCAAGAGCAAGACCCCATCTCTACTAAAAATAGAAAAAGTAGCTAGGCATTGTGGCATGTGTCTGTAGTCCCAGCTATTCAGAAAGCTGGGGCAGTAGTAGTGCCCAGGAGTTTGAGGTTGCTGTGAGATAAGCTGACACCACTACACTCTAGCCTGGACAAGTGTGAAACTCTAAAACAAAAACCAAAACAATAAAACAGTATTAATTCTTCCAATCCATGACAAGGGGATATCTTTCCGTTTCTTTTTGTCCTTTTCAATTTCTTTCACCAGTATTTAATAATTTTCTTTGTAAAGATCTTTCATTTCTTGGGTTAAATTTATTCCTAGGTGTTCACCCCATAATTTGCCATGTATAATGCACCCCCATGTATAACGCATAC
>NW_003852505.1:3516326-3517364 GCF_000181295.1 Otolemur garnettii | reverse complement strand
CCTTGTAAGCTCAACAAAACTTATTTATTCCAAGGTATCATTTTGCATTCTGATAGTGTTATTGCTTACTAGACTCACACTTTTAATGCATAAACACAAATACAAGAATTAAAAACATTTATATAGATACAAAATTAGTACTACCCACGTATAATATACATTCTTCTTTTTCTTTCTTTTTTTCACGCCCCGTATGGTGGTGTGATGCATCCTTATTTTTTCCCTCAAAAATGTGGGCCGAAAGTGTGCATTATATACATCAAGATGCAATAGTGTGTGTGTGTGTGTGTGTGTGTGCGCGTGTGTTTGCTGCTATTTGGTTATTTTTTCGGTCTTTGCTGTCTGGGTTGGTCTGGCCTTTCTATTGTATGTGTCTTTACAGGTTCTGTGTGATTTGCTTGTTGATTCCCTTAGCCCTACATCACTCCTTCCTTTTTGACACTATATGGCACCCTAAGTCCAGGTTTGCTGCTGATCTTGCAAAAGACCCAAGCTCTAGGAAGCCCCCCATGTGTGTGGGGAGGCAGGCTAGGGGTTTAGGCTCAGAGGCCTGTGGAGCATGCCTCCTACCACACGGTGCTGCCAAACCACCTCTCTGATTTGGCACCTCCTTTGTCTAGAGCAGGCATCCTGAAACTATGGCCCACGGGCCACATGCGGCTTGCCTAGGACATTTATCCAGCCCGCCGGGGTGTTTTTGCCACCGCTGCCTGTCCTGCTTAGCAGCCAACTTATCCCGGGGCCTGCAGTCCAGCCCTCCAATGGTCTGAGGGACAGTGAACTGGCACCCTGTTTAAAAAGTTTGAGGACCCCTGGTCTAGAGCAGCAGTTCTCAACCTGTGGATCACAACCCACAGGAACTGTATTAAAGGGCCTCAGCATTAGGAAGGTTGAGAACCACTGGTCTAGAGTGAAGAGCAGCCACTGAGTTTTACATGCTGGGGTCTCTAGCCCATCTCCCAAATCTGTCTCCACCCGCCCTCAAGGGTCCCTCCTCCCTACAGGCACTTATGATTATTTCTTTTTTTTTTTTTTTTT
>NW_003852505.1:3513981-3516079 GCF_000181295.1 Otolemur garnettii | reverse complement strand
GCCTTAGCCACTTGAGCCACAGGCGCCGAGCCACTTATGATTATTTCTGTGGGTTGAGGCCAGAATGACTCTGGCATAGGAACCCAAGTTGATGGAGAATTGGATGTCCACCTCAATCTCACTTTTTCCAATGGAGACACCATGAGTCTGGGAGGACTTTTCCATCCACTGAGTGGAAGTTTCGGGGAGGAATATTGCAGAGAGAGAATTTTGTTCCTCTCGTTTTTGCTCATGTTTTTTCACTTTGTTGTGGCCCCAGTGATTGCCACCACCTCAGTTTTGTGTTTTTGGATATTGGTGGTGATAATCTAGGCAGTGGATTATCTAGTTAATTTTGGTTTCCACTGGTAAAGAGTGAAGTCAGATTACTTGTACCCTGCCTCTGGTGATGTCACTCTCCAACTTTGAAGTTTCGGGCATAAGTGACTGAAGGGTGGTAAATGCTATTATCCAAGTTAGGAGATGTGGGACACGTCATGGTAAACAAATAGTTTGGTTTTCACATGTTGAATTTCAGAGTCATCTGAGAGTCAATGGACTGTTAGAATCATGATCCTGGCATTTAGGAAAGAGAGCAGGGATAAAAACATAGGTTTATAAATGATGAGTATGAAAGGATGATTGTTGAATCCATGAGAGTAGAGGGGATCAGGAAGGTAGAGAGGAGGGAGTGAGAATTCAAGAATGCCACAACTGGACTTTGGGCAACAAAGTTTGGGCAATGAACTCCTATACCTTGAGGACTGGGTAGATGAGAAGTGAGTAAATAAGACAGAGAGAGGGAAAGAGCAGCTGGAGAGATAGGAGAAAATTCCAGACAGTGCTAGCTGTGGAAACCAAGGGAGGAGAGAAATTCAAAAAAGAGAAAGTAGCCAACAGTGTTAATAGTACCAAGAAAAAGTAAACTAAGATCTAGAATTGTTTTGCAAGCCTGTGGTGAATTGAAATAGTGTTTTGTAAGGCATGTGTCACAATAAATGGATTGCAGACAAAATCAGAGGAAGAAAAATAAATTGACAATAAGCTCACAGTACTATTTAAATACGCTTGAGATCAAAAAGAAAGTGAGGGTAACAGATTATCACTTAATTATCATAGACGATTTTTTTTCAAAATCAAAAATTTTTTTGTAATGTCTATAATCTTGTACCTGATGTGCAAAGTTGGATGTAAAATCAAAATCACCTGAACACAGTTGTAGGCTTTGATTAAAGAAGCTGCATGAAAAGCAATTAAGCATAATTATAGGGATTAGAATTTACTCAATTCTGGGAGCTGGAGAAGAAGTCTATGAAAGGCCTTTGCATTAGATGCAGTCTAAAGTCACTGTAGACATTTGGGGCCTACAGTTAGGAAGAATAGGGGCATATAATGTGGAGGAGAGCAGGGACAAACTGGAACCTTCAGAGGATTCCCTCGAATACATGAGGACACACTAAAGCCCATGAATGCTTACTGAAACCTGCATCTGTCTCTTATTGACTCAGTTTGAAGAAGGAGGAGCTGGCATCCTTTTCCATGGAGCTGCACGTACACCTAGCCCCATACATGGGGAATTTGAAAAATGAGATGTTGGTAGAAGTGGAGTTGCTATAGCTAGCAAGGTGTGCCAGTGGATCAGTAGCTAGCAGTGTGTGCCAGTGGTAATACTGTGTTTCCCTGAAAATAAGACCTACTCAAAAAATAAGCCCTAGCAGGATGTCTATGCATTTGTTAAATATAAGCCCTACCCCATAATAAGACCTAGTGATGGGCATGCCTATGCAGATATGCACAGCCCTAGCAGGATTTCTATGCATTTGTTAAAGATAAGCCCTACCCTGATAATAAGACCTAGTGATGGGCATGGCTATGCAGATATGCACAGCCCCAGCAGGATTTCTATGCATTTGTTAAATATAAGCCCTACCCTGATAATAAGACCTAGTGATGGGCATGGCTATGCAGATATGAAAAGCCCTAGCAGGATTTCTATGCATTTGTTAAATATAAGCCCTACCCTGATAATAAGACCTAGTGATGGGCATGGCTATGCAGATATGCACAGCCCTAGCAGGATGTCTATGCATTTGTTAAATATAAGCCCTACCCCATAATA
>NW_003852505.1:3510869-3513961 GCF_000181295.1 Otolemur garnettii | reverse complement strand
TATGCACAGCCCTAGCAGGATGTCTATGCATTTGTTAAATATAAGCCCTACCCCATAATAAGACCTAGTGATGGGCATGGCTATGCAGATATGCATTTCAGTGTGGAATGATAAGGAAGACTGGAATACCTTTTATCTGCCACAGCACCTTTCTCCAAGCCATTCACACTTGCGCGGGTGCGCGGGTGGTAACCTCGGTTGCAGGCATCCTATTGTGCACATGCGAATGGCTAGGGGAAAGGAGTTCATGCATCACTAGCGCCAGTGCCACCAACAAGGTGGGCTCCCCTGTCAGGTTCCAGAAGAAGATGACTTAACTGTATTTGAATAAATGTAGATTATTGTATTATACTTAATAAAAATAAGACATCCCCTGAAAATAAGCCCTAGTGTGTCTTCTTGAGAAAAAAATAAATGTAAGACAGTGTCTTATTTTCAGGGAAACACAGTAGCACCTGGTCCTTCATCAAACTTCAGAACATAATGTTGGTTGCTTTACTTTCACCTCCCAAACGCTGCCCCAAATTCCCTTCTGTTCCACCCTAACTGAGAACCACTTCAACAAGTGTGAGACAAATAGAGACTAGTAGAATGTAACTTGTCACTATCACAAAAAAAAGAATGACACATCATGGCAAAAAAATGTATGTGGGTCATTCTGTACACCAGTTATAGACAAAGACATCCCAGTTTTTGGTGTACGGAGCCAATAAAATTTGTGTCCAGAAAGTACTCATTAAGCCAGTAATATTCACCCCAACAATCCTGAGTGTCTATGTCCACAATGTTCAGTGGAGCAGAAGAGGAAGGAACAGTAAGCCGTTTGGAAAACTGGTCACCACGATTTTTGGTCACTGACTTCCAACATAGGCCATCCCAACACTGAACCTGCCAGCTGTATTTTCAAAGAGGATGAGTATTCCCTTATTTTTTAACAGCCAGTGGAAAAATACAGGTGGCACACAAGTTGTATTAACTATGCAAGCTTGGGTAGGAATAATGATTAGTTTCCTAAGCTTCAGATGGGAACATCGTTCTGAAATTCATCCCAGTGTGACTCGTGGTTATTGTTCCAGTTTAAAAGCAAAGTTTCAGAGGTGACAATTTCTGCTTCTGTGTCTCAGCACTTCTGTGAGGAACATGAAATAGTTGCGAAGAGAGGTTCATGGACACAAGAGGAGAAGAGGAGAGTAGCCTGAAGGTACTGGGCAGCTGGACAGGGGATTGCACACGTACTCTGCTGATTTTATGGGATAAGCTGTGCTATGAACCTTTTCCAAAGAGGAAAAAAATCACAGGAAACTTCACTATGAAACAGTCTGTTTTTCTTTAAGAATTTCTGTGTTTTGAATATTTGTCTCCTCCAAAACTCAAGCTGCAATTTAATTCTCAGTGTGGCAGTATTGAATGGTGGCACCTTTAAGAAGTGATTGGGGTGGCGCCCGTAGTTCAGTAGGTAGGGCGCCAGCCACATACCCCTAGACTGGTGGGTTCGAACCCTGCCTGGGCCAGCTAAAACAACAATGACAAATGCTGCAACAACAACAAATAGCTGGGCGTTGTGGCAGGCACCTGTAGTCCCAGCTACAAGGGAGGCTGAGGCAAGAGAATCACTTGAGCCCAAGAGTTTGAGGTTGCTGTGAGCTGTGACTCACAGCACTCTACCAAGGGCAGCTTGAGACACTGTCTCAAAAAAAGAGAGAGCAAAGGAAAGAAAAAGAATGAGAGAAAGAAAGAACCAAGAAAAAGAAAAGAAGTGATTGTATCATGAGAGTTCTGCCCTCATGAATGGACTAATCCATTTGTGGATTAATGGATTTATGGGTTAATGGATTAATGGATTATCACAGGAGTGGGACGGGCAGCTTTATAAGAGAGACTTGAGCTAGCATGCTGATTCCCCTCATAGTGTGATCCCTGTTCCACTTTGGGAGTCTTCAGAACCCATAACAGCAAGAAGGCCCTCACCAGATGTAGCCCCTCGACCTTGGACTTCTCTGCCTCTATAAGAAATAAATTCCTTTTCCTTGTAAACACCAGTTTTAGGTGTTCTATTATAAGCAACATAAAATGGACTAAGTCAAGAACCTTCATGAAAAGCTACATTTTAAAAATTCCAACTGGCTCCGCACCTGTAGCTCAGCAGCTAGGGCACTGGCCACATACACAGGGATTGGTGGGTTCGAACCTGGCCCATGACTGCCAAACAAAAATGACAACTACAACAATAACACCAACAAAAATAGCCAGGTGCTATGACGGGCACCTGTAATCCCAGCTACTTGGGAGGCTGAGGCAAGAGAATCGCTTAAGCCCAAGAGTTGGAGGTTGCTGTAAGCTGTGACGCCATGGCACTCTACCCAGAGCGACATAGTCAGACTCTATCTCAAAATAATAAAAATAATAATAAATAAATAAAAATAAAAATTTCAACTGGTGTTAAGTTATATAACCAGAACATAGTAATTAGCTCAATAGCCCACATATAATTTAAATTTATTATTTTTCCTCTGGATAAATTAAGTTAGGGAAAAGGAAATATTAGTTTAGTTAGTAAAGTTTTGCACCTAAAAACTTCCTGCAACATAGGTTACTCTCTTTTAAACATTAATGGAAAACCATGGACATTATTTTGAAGAGCCAATCTTCTTCAGGTCCTACAACAAACTTTAGAACATGGTTGCAGGAATAGGTAAGCTGAGACCACATGGGCCCTTCAAACGCCAGGGTAAAGCTAGCAGGCAGACCACCCTGTCCTCCTAATTGAGAAGAAAGGAGTCTGAAGGCGCCCAGTCAGGGGAACGTCTGGCTGACTATCCCTGCATGGGGAAATGAGCAGTGCAGGCAGCTGAGACCGTCAACTAGTAGCTTAGGCTAGAGAAGCTGAGATGTCTGTCTGAGGAGATGAGACTCGCTCTCCCCTCTCTCTCTTCTTTTTCTTTCTTTTTTTTTTTTTTTTTTTTTGAGACAGAATCTAACTTTGTTGCCTTTGCTAGAGTGCTGTGGTGTCATAGCTCATAGCAGCCTCAGAGTCTTGGGCTCAAGTGATTCTCTCACCTTAGCCTCCCAAGTAGCTGAGACTATAGATGCCC
>NW_003852505.1:3508997-3510620 GCF_000181295.1 Otolemur garnettii | reverse complement strand
CTCCCTCTCTCTTTCTTAACCTTGACTGCTGATTGCTGTGCATCCTTGCGCATATACTGTTATGTACCCAATAGGAAGACTCCGGAAACAGGACACGTGCTGCATCGTTCTCATGCTGCCCTCCCAGGCACATGAAACCGTGTATGCCCTTATGGGCTTCCGGTTTTATGCGCTAAGTTTGGTGTAAGTTTCATCCTTTCCTTAGCACTATCTCCCTTGCTGGCCACTGTCTCAGGTTAAGGTCAAATAGATGCCCAACACATGATGATAATAATAATAACTAATATTGATTTGGGGTTTGCTATGTGCTAAGCTTTAACCATTTTATGTCATTTTATCCTCCCCAAACCCCTAAGTGATCAGTAATAGGATTACTTTCACTTAAAGATGAGGAAATTGGAGCCCAGCAAGGTTATGACTTGTATAAAGGCACGCAGTAAGTTCCAGAGCCAGAGGTGGCATTGCATTCCTACAAAAATTCACACTGATCAGTATTAGGTGGACACCACTTCAGCAAAACGTGTCTGAGGAGGAATGGTTAGCTCAATGTCTTTAACATTTGCAAAAGCTTGTATGTCTGTCAATAAGGGACTTATTAAACCAGTGAAGGTATATCCATTTACTAGAATAGTTACCCATCTGTTAGTAATTATATTACAAAGAAGTATGGATAATGTGATTGAATTTTAGGAACTACTGTAAACCTCCATAATTGACCATCCCCCTACATTGACTACCTTCTTAAGTTGACCTCATTTTCATAGACCAGAAATGCACCACATCAACAGAGTAGGCCTTGTTCCTTATGTTGACCACCTCCATACACTGACCAGTTTGTCACAGTCCTTTGGATGGTCAACTTATAGAGTTTCTATTGCATAACACATTTACCAGCATTCATACACATTGAAAAGTCAGGGAAACTATACAGAAAATACTAACAATGATCATCTTGAGGTAGTAGGTCAGTAGATAATTTAAAGCATTAACTTCTCCTAGTATTTCCTACAATAATCATGTAATAAAGAATAGAATAAAGTCTTTAAAACTTACATCACTGTCCTTTCACTGAGAAGCACTGCTTCCCTCTTGATCTGCAGACTGAACATCAGCCCTGACCGCAGGCTGTGACTTTACACAAGTCACTTACCCTTTCCGGGTCTTCCACTTCACATATAAGAGGGTGGCTTAACTTTGCAGATTCCTTTGAGCTCTGATATTCTTGGACATAATGAATCTCATTCTTAGTGATGGCCTTTTAAAAAAGAACAAACTGCGTGCAGGGGGTTAAATGTTGACAAATGGTCTCTTCACACCTTATCTGTTTTCTTTGGCATATGAAGCTGTTGTTTCCCTAATTCCCTTTCCACCAGTCTTTTGAGAAGAGATGTAGTTAATGCATTTCACCAGAAATGTGTCATATCATTGTGGAAAAATAAGTGCTACTTTAGAAGACAGTTTTGAACCAATACATTAACAAACAGACATATTTTTAAAATGCCATATGTTGGAAAAACACACCCTCGCAACCCAAGCAGAAAAGAGAAACAAAAGCCAACTATTCAAACACAAGCAAACTATTCAAACGCAATCCTGCACCCGCCCTTGTTTCAGATGCTTGCC
>NW_003852505.1:3508085-3508592 GCF_000181295.1 Otolemur garnettii | reverse complement strand
ACCTGCGCCTTCCTTCTATACTTGTTTTTCACAAATGTTCCTTTATCGTTATTTGTGGGGTGACATGAGGCTGAACAGTGATGTGACGCCTAAGGGGTGAAGCGTGGTGAAGCCGAGCTTGGAGGGGGGCCATCGTGGGGGGCGTGGGGAGCCTGAGAGGTAACGTACAGACTGGGAGTTTGTGAAGGGGAGTCTGTGGAGTGGGGTTGGGGTGACTTGCAGTCTGAGGAGGGGCACGTGCAGCTTGCCAGGATGGGTGGTGGTGGGAATATACAACCTGTTGCTTGTACAGCCTCCAGAACTGAGAGCCAAATAAACCTTAAAAAAAAAAAAATAGGGCGGTGCCTGTGGCTCAGTGTGTAGGGCACCGGCCCCATATACCGAGGGTGGCGGGTTCAAACCCGGTTCCGGCCAAACTGCAAGAAAAAAAAAATAGCCGGGCATTGTGGCAGGCACCTGTGGTCCCAGCTACTCGGGAGGCTGAGGCAAGAGAATCGCCTAAGCCCA
>NW_003852505.1:3492115-3506996 GCF_000181295.1 Otolemur garnettii | reverse complement strand
TACACTAGATCATATATAAAGGACAATCAGGAAAACAGAAAACAAATAATTTTGTAACCTTGAAAGCACACTAGAGATAATATGAAGGACTCTTTGCAAGAACTAAAACCCTCAGCAAAAACATAAAATGGATCACATATGGTGAATGCACAGTAGAAGGGGGCCATAGGCAAAGTGAATAATTCATTTCAGTAAATTGACCATTTTAGCTTGAAACGCCAGGATGAAGAACAACAAAATGTCTCTAATTTGATCAAAAGTCTGAAATGCATAAACCCTAGGAGATGATATCCAAGGTGACTAGAATAAGTAAACATTGTTTTATATGCCAGTCCATGGCTTGCTAGAGGCCAGACCAAATGGTAAGGGCAAGAGCCATAGCCAACGATTCAGTGGAGATACAGCAGGGCTCCTTTGTTGGGGTGGCCTAGATAATTATCTATACTTATGAAGAGACCTACTGTGCTGAGCATCCCTTACCACACTTTAAGGAAATGGTCTCGCTAAGGTTGGATGGCAGCTGTACCTCACTCCTTCTTGATAGTAATTAATTGAGTGGATCCATCAGTGAACTGGACCCATTCATAATCCGGAAGATTTTTATATCTAGGCCTTCATTGGGCCAGTGGAGGCAGTGGCTCCTTGGGCAATATGCTGGGGAGTCAGAGGGGCAATCCTGAAACCGTTTTTAGGAGCTGTGAGGCTCCAGCTGGGCTGAGTTTTGCTCACTCCTATATGTGCCACTTATATTTTAGTATGAAGATCCCTGAACCACCTGCAGCTGATGATTTGAATAATCTTCTTGGATCCATGACATTGGTATTTCTGGTCTTAAGATTCCTTCACAGCCATGGGTCATGTGCTCAGGATCCACCAAGGCCCAATAACAGGCCAATAACTGTGTCTTATAGGGGGTGTGCCTTTCAGTTGGCTCTGGGAGCTTGCAGGTCCTAAAGCCTAATGCATGCCTTTGATCGTGGTGGTAATCTTTTGCCATAAGCTCCAATAAACAAACTGGGAGCTTTCTGAGACCTATGAGTAAAACAGAAAATAAGAATGAGTGGGGCCAAGGGAAAAACAAACTGAGGGGGGCATTGAAAGGCCTGTAGGACATTCTGTTTGTCGTTTGTCTAGGCTCCACTTAAAGGTAGCATCCTTGTTGGAAACTCAGCAAATGGATACCATACATATCTCTGTGTGAGGGAAGTGAGAGCGCCAGCAGCGGAATATGCCCACCAATTGTTGGGCTTCCTTTTTATTGGCAGTGGCAGAGAGGGCAATCGACTTGTCTGGAATGGGATGCTGTCCTTCTTCCCCGTTATGCTCGGGAATTTTACTTAGGTATTCAGTTACCTTTGTTTGTGTTAGTGGTCCAGCTATGTTGTTGCATGTAGGTCAACAGAGTATCCAGTCCTTGCTGGGTGTTGTCCTTGTCTGGGCCCACCAGGAGGATGGCATCAATTTAGTAAAATGTCCTTCCCACTCTGTCTCTGGGAGCAGGACTTTTTCCAAGTCATGGTCTATTCATTAATGGCCAAAAAAAAATTTAGACAGCCTTATGGAAGACAATAAAAGTGTAACCCTGGGCAGCGCCTGTGGCTCAAAGGAGTAGGGTGCCGGCCCCATATACCAGAGGGGGTGGGTTCAAACCTAGCCCCGGCCAAAAACTGCAAAAAAAAAAAAAAAAAAAAAGTGTAACCCATTCCACATGAAGGTAAACTGATCCTTACCACCAAGGTCAGCGGTTCTCAACCTGTGGGCTGTGACCCACAGAACTGTATTAAAGGGCTACAGCAATAGGAAGGTGTATAACCACTGATCTAGGTGAAAAAGGATGCATCTGACATATGAATTGCTGCATAACAAGTTCCCTCAGCGTGGGCAATAGCCTCTGTAACAGTCACAGTGTCAGGTAATGCTGGTGCCAAAGGTGGCATTGAGCTGCCTATAATAAATGCTAAGTCTCCAACCATCCAAGGTCTTGTGCACTGGCCCGATGGTAGTATTGAATGGAAAAATAGTCTCATGAAGCACTTCAGCTTCCTCAAACTCAAGCAATAATGACAGTTATTTCTTTTTCTTTCTTTCTTTTCTTTTCTTTTCTTTTCTTTTCTTTTCTTTTCTTTTCTTTTTTGAGACAGTCTTACTCTGTGCCCTGGCATAGAGTGCCAAGGCATCATAGTTCACAGCAACCTCAAACTTTAAGGCTCAAGTGATCCTCTTGTCTCAGCCTCCCAAGTAGCTGGGACTACAGGCACCTACCACAACAACTGCCCATTTTTTAGAGACAAGATCTCACTCTTGCTCAGGCTGGTCTCAAACTCCCGAACTCAGGCAAACCACCTGCCTTAGCCTTCCAGCATGCTAGGATTACAGGTATGAGCCACCGTGCCCACCCTGACAGTTATTTCTTTTTCTCCGCCAGAAAGCTGATATTATTTTGGGGGGGGGGAACAACAGCAGTAGGTGCTGGTCATCAGATGGGGTCACAGTCTTCTACATGCTCCACTAAGATGGCCATAACTATTGCAATTTCTCCCAGGGCTTAGGGAAAAGGCAAGTGGGGGTGCACATTGATGGATAACCAATGCCAGTATTTCATTCAGTAATGGGGGCCATAACAATAGAGATTAGTAGGGGTCCCAAATTGGAGAACATTAGCTGTTTTCCCCTCTTCTTGACGCCAGTGATCATGGGGATCAGTCATCTATTTACTAGAATCTAAAAGACCAAAAAAATGCATTTCCCCTCTACTCTTCCACTGAACTCTAACCTTGGCACAGGGCTTCTGAGACTCCTGGATACAACAGAATCTTGGTGTAGCCCCTAATCTTGTTTATATTTGAAAGCCAGGTGGTCAGAGCAAAAGTTGCTCAGGCTCTCCAATTCATTTCCAAATTCACCAGAAGAGGTGGAAGACCATGACCATGCAGACCCTAGCAGGACCTGGTACCTGGCCTGAGTTCCTTAGTGGGAAGCCAGTCAGTCTCCTCCTTTGATGTTTATTGAGTAATCAGATACGAAGATCTCTTTGGGTAGGCCCTTGCCCAAATAGTCCAGAAGAGGGCACCCAATTACCATTTTATGCCCCCTTTTCAGGCCACTATTTGCTATTCTCTCAGTAGCCCATTCTCACTAGCTTTTTCTGTGCTTGGGACTTTCTCAGTTAAGATCTGGATTGTGTTGCAAGTGGATGGACCTGATTTCATGAAGTGGTTTAATTGCTCTTGATAACAAGCAAGAGTAGTACAAAAACCCTATAAATCTGGGTCAGGTTAATTTCACCATCTGCCATACTCATTCCCTCGCAGTAAACCCAAGAGATCGCCAGAACTGCAGGATCACTATAGCATCTGTGAAGGTGCTGCAGACGTTTTTCAGTGACAAGGTATTCATCATGTGTAGAGCAAATCTGACAAAGACCAAATAGTATCCAGCTGAGAAAGGAGAGGGTCTCTGGTACATACACCCTCTCCTCTCCCCCCTCTTGCTCCTCCTCCTTAGTCAAAGTGGCCACTGTCAAGGCACTCCAGAGGAGGGGTGTCTATAGTGATGCAGCTCTCAAGGAGCCAGTTTTCTTCATGAAGTTTAATGAGATTGTCTCATTTATAATGGAGGCAAACTAGCCAAGTCTCTAAAGTCACTTCAGATCACTGGACAAAGTGATCCTGAAGAGCACTACATTTTTTTTTTTATTAGAAATGTAAGTCTCAATGACATACTGCGTGACCGGTTGTCTGTCAGAACCACGAAATTACTTATATCTCATAATAATTACTGAGCAAAACTCAGTTTATTATGTCTCAAATCACTTCTTGTCCCAGCATCAGAGAACAGGAGCCAGGACATTGCTTTTCTGGCTTTCTTAGAGCCCCTCTGTTGTATCTCTAATTTGATCCACCAGGTGATCTCAGAGTGGTGGTGGCTTAAGAGAACTTGGAACCAAAAGGCTTATATAAACAATCTTCTCTCTCCAAGTATGCCCTGTGAGTTCTAATAGCCTGTCCTGAACCCTCATCAGCATGGCTGGTGAAGTGCCTAATGGTATCTGCTAGCGCCTCCCAAGACCCATTGGCAAAGTGTCCAGAGAGACACTCTGACTCCGGCAAATTATGTACTAGCATCCTCCAGGGGTGTCCTGCAAACTTTGCTGGTACCTCATTGGTAAAATGCCCCACGAGATGTTCAGATATATTGATCTTCAGCAGCAGCACTGTGTGCAATCAACTACCTCATTTGCCATGCCAATTTTTCAAGAGCTGAGCTAAGCCAGAGAGAGTTGAGCGTGTTAGTGTAGTTGACTACAAGTCAAAAGAAAATTAACAATCAAGACTTTGTGAACAAATGTGAACCTGAAAGAGTCAGTCCTTCAAGATAGATCCCAAGTGGTTTACTGTGCCTACATTTTAGAACCAAGTAGTCATTTGCTAACTAACGGACACGCACCTAATTTGCGCTTCCCCTAAACCTACACTCCTGTTAAACTTCCGACGTCCAGAGCTCACGTAAACCAACCAATCAGAGCTCACCTACTTCAACCAATCAGGGCTCAGCTCTATTAGCCAATCAGAATCAAGTTAGACTCCTCGTTTGCATAAATGGACCTAACGGGGAACCCTGGCGGAAACTTTCGCTACAAAATTCAAATTTTCCCTTGTTCTCTGAAACACATTTCATTTTACACTGAAGGTTGAATCTTCTGTTTGCAAATTGTTCTCTAGAATAAAATCTCTCTCCTCCAAAATCCTTTTCTGAGAACTTTTTTTTAACATCTTGAATAGATTCCTTTGATAGCATAAGCTAGAGACTTAACCAGAGAAAAGTACCGACTGCCCTACTATTCCGTATTTCCACTTGGCGAGTCTCCGGCAAAGGTCAGGCGGATTAATACAGATGGGGCGGGGGGGCGACATCTCAATTTGGAAAGAACGAGTACAATAGGCTTCTGACACTTTATGGACATAGGGATGGGAGGGGGTGAGGATGAGTGGAGACAAAAAATGTTTTTAAGCAACCTCCACCCTAAAAGGAGGTCTTGGCAGAGGTGCCTGAAGAAGTCTCCAAATGCCTCAAAAGACGCCTCAAAATGGAGGCACCTGGTCTAGGAATGAAGACGTGTAGAGAATGATCAGCTAAAAAGGCCTGAGTCCTTGACTAAAACTCCCCTCAGAGACTGCAATGCACTGGCTGTGCATTGAGGCTGATGTGGGAAGGGCACTTCCCCCCATAACCCCTGCCAGGAAAGCTTTTGTAATTGCTGTGGTAGGCCTGAAAGATCACAAATAGGTTTTTGGCTGGGAACTGGAATCCTCAATATCCAGTGGTTCTAGCACTTCCTATGAGAAAGCTTGCTAATCTTGTCTCCAAAAGCATGAAATAACCAAAATTAAAGCAGAAATAAACAAAATGGAATACAAAAGAAGAAGAGAAGGAGGGAGGGGTGAGGGAAAGGAAAAGAAAAGAAAATAGTGACTAATTTTCACGTAAATTGGATTTAATTTTGACCAAAGTATATTAATTGAACATTAATTTTTAATTCAACTTGTTAATATGTTGTTTAGGATATTGCATCCTCATTTATAAGTGCAATATGTTTGTAATTTCCCTTTATAATAATATATTTTTTCCAATTTTAATATCAAGTGTATCCAGATGAAGCAGAATTATTTTGAAGTATTTCTTCTTTTTCTATTGTCTATAAGGCTTGGCGTGATCTGTTTTTTGAAATTATCTTTTATTTTTATTTATAAATATTAGTTGTCTATTTTTTGAGACATTGGGGAAAAAATAAGAAGTTCACTGATGACTCCATACTGAACCTCAGAGTCAAAGCGTTCTATGATAGACATACTCTTATCTGACAATGTGAATGTTAGATAATAATGTTGCATTATTATTATTGTTGTTGCTCAATATTTCGTTGCAGCAATCGTCTGATTTCTGAATGTATTTATCTTCGTTCATTCTTTACGAGGTTTTTGTTTCTAGTCCTTATCTTAAACATTGTTTTGTTATTAAATTTTAATCCCTTTTAATTTTGTGAAGGCAAAAAGTGGAAACCAAATAAACACATGTATATGTATAGAGGAAATTTTAAAAAGAAAGAAAAAAGGAAAACAAAAGAATCATTCACAAAATTAAAACAGAAAGTTGGTTCTTTGAAAAGATAAAATTGATAAACCTTTGGCCAGAGTAACGAGAAACAGAAAAGTAAGTTCTCTAATATCCTCAGTCATAAACAAAAAAGGGGAAATAACAACGGATACCACAGAGATACAAGAGATTATCTCTTATTAGTACAAAAATCTCTATGCCCCCAAACTTGACAACGTGAAGGAAATGGATCAATACCTGGAATCACACAACTTCCCTAGACTTAACTAGGAAGAAGCAGATCTCTTGAACAGACTAATGTCAAGCCCCCAAATCGAAGAAATAATTTAAAAGCTCCTAACAAAGAAAAGCCCAGGACCAGATGGCTTCACACCAGAATTCCACCAAACATATATATATGCAGAAACTATTCTGAAACATTGAGAAGAAAGGAAACATCCCCATCACATTTTATGAAGCAAACATCACCCTGATACCAAAGCCAGGAAAGAACTCAACAAAAAAAGGAAAGCTTGTTCACTAATTTCACTAATGAATATTGATGCAAAAATACTAAAGAAAATCCTAGCAAATAGAAACACCTACATATTAAAAATATGTACACAATGATCAAGTAGGCTTTATCCCAGGGATGCAAGACTGGTTTAACATAGGCAAATCTAGAAATGTAATTCACCACATAAACAGAAACAAAAACAAACACCATATGAGCCTCCCAATAGATGCAGGAAAAGCATTCAGTAAAATTCAGCATCCTTTTCTGAGAAGAACACAATAAATTAGGCGTAGATGGGACATTTCTTAGCCTGATAGGAGCCATCTACAACAAACCCACAGCCAATATCACACTGAATGGAGTAAAACTGAAAGCATTTCCATTTAAAACTAGAACCAGACAAGGATGTCTACATTTTACAACATGGTCACTTAGCAAATGCATAATTTACCAAAGCCTACCAAATTTATCAATTTACAAAAAAGTGTTGGGTGTTTTTTGTTGTTGTTGTTGTTGTTACTTTTATACAGAAATTCACTTTGACCAAATTGTCTTAGTCTGATAGCTTTAGAGGGCTAGTGATGCAAGAATCTGTGTTTCCATGTATTGCCAGCTCCCCTACCCTTCAGCCTTTCCTCAATTTGGGATGGGCAGCCCAAAGCACATGATTTTCTCCACCCTCAGTCCGGAGCTGCAGCAACAGTGAACTTGGATGAGGAAAACTGAGCTTTAAAGTGCTAATATGAAAACCCAAATGAACCTCAGTTAAGATATATACAGAAATGTTCAAAGGTTGTTCAAACCATTTTTGAACTGATGTCCACGGAAGCTGGGTTGACTGTTTAGTAACCACGTAACCCTGGGATAAATAATGATATTGAGAAAGGGGACAAACTTTTTTGCCTTTTTAAGTACTGTTCCTAACACATTCAATTAACATTGATTATCATAAGACTTAAACAGCAAAAATTATAATTATTTTCCTTTCTCCTTCCTCTACCATCCATTTTTCCATTCCAATATTCTCTCATTTGAAAAGATTCAATATTACCCTTGTGTCAATCTTGAAGTTCAAGAATGAGACCCACTAAACAACACTTTTCTCAAGGTAGTCTCATCTATAGCTTAGATCACTTTTCCTACTTTTATCCAATCATCGTATCTCAAAGGAAAATTTTCCTCCTCTCCAATTGTAACCATTATTATCAACCCTTCCCAACTCCCTACAAAGCATTTGTAATTACACATCCTATCATTAACTGAGACTTTAATTTACAAAATTAAAAATATTTTAATAGTAACTGAGACTTTATATGTCCATTCATTCAACAAACTGTAGGTTGAGATTTACAAAGTACTAGTCACTATGAATTCTGTCGCGAATAAAATAAGTCTCTTCATTTCCATGGAATCCGTCTCCTGAGGAATAAATAAATGCTCAAAAGTGGTATCAACGCAGGGCAAGTAAATGCTACGATTCCGGTACATTTTGTGGTGCTTGGACGTGTCTGCTCCAAACCAGGAAGGGGGCTGAGGGACACCAGGGAACTGTATGAAGAGAATGAACCAAACAATAAGAAAAGGGAGAAGGGTGAATAAGAGGTTGCACGGCCGGCCGGTTGACGAAGAGGGTAAAATGGGCAAAAACAGTACACTTTTTTAGTAGAGAGGAGGTCATCCTCTTGCTCAGGTTAATTAGTCTCCTGCGCTCAAGCAACACACCTGCCTCGGCCTCCCAGCGTGTTAGGATTATTGCCCTTACAGGTGCGAAGGACTCGCCCAGGGAGCGCTTCTCGGTGGCAAGACAGCCAGCGGCAGCGGCAGCGGCGGGGCGGGTTTAGGAAGCCTCGGCTGCGGCCGCCCAGCTGTTACCTCGGGCCGTTCCGCTTCCCTGCCGCCGGCAAGAGTAGGAGGGCGAGCAGGGGGCCCGCGGGTCTTCTGCGATTAACTTTGAGGGTTGCCCGGCGCCCCCTGGATCCCAAGACCCTTCCCTTTCAGCGGTCCGAGCAGGAACCCAGGGCCGTCGCTACCGCCGGGTCCCCAAGCCGCGGAAAAAGGAGCCGCTGGCGATCTGTTCCCTGAGCTCCCGCCGTGCAACCACCCGAACATAAGGAAACCTTGGAAACAGTACCTGGACGGTGGCAAAACCTTTCCCCGAGCCTGAGGAGTCAGGAGGGCGTGAAGTGCGTGTGCGTGATCGTGCCGGGGGGCAACGGCTTCCCTTCATCCTCCCGGTTCCACGGCAGGCGCACACCCCTCTGCGGCTCCGCCCTAGCTTAACCCTAAAAGGGACGGCGCTGGGGAAAGAAGCCGGACTCTGTAAAATGATGTAGGGAGGTTTATTCTGAGCCAAATTTGAGGACCATCACCCCGAGCCAGACTCAGGAAGCCTTGAGCACGTGAACTCGAGGTGGTGGGGTTACAGTGTGGTTTTATGCATTTTAGGGAGGCAGGGATTACAGATGAGGTCCTAAATCATTGTGTGGAAAACAGGCATTGGTTTGGAAAGAAAGGGGCGACATCTGGAAGCTGGAGCTTACTATATATAGGTGGGTTTAAAGTTTCTCTAGCTGACAATTGGCTGAAAGAGTTCGGCTCCTTCTAAAAGACCAGGAGTCAGTGAAAAGGAATGCTTAAGATAAAGGGTCTGTTAATCAAACACAGGACAGATACAGTGGTTTGTTATGTATATTGAGGACCCGCAGGTAGGTCTTACATAGCCTTAGGCCTGTTAGTGAGTCACAGAGCACATCTCTAAGCGGGGGAGTGGGATGCAAATGATGAGGCGGGTGCGATCTCCTTTCTCACGGTTAGCAACTCAGTTTTAGGATACTCTTGGCCAAGAGGGGTCCAGTCACTCCGTTGTTGAGGGGAGAGCCTTAACATTTTCTTTAGGCTTGGCGTCCATAGCACGGTGGTTACCGTGCCGGCCACATTCACCGGGGGCTACCGGGTTCAAATCAGCCCGGGGCCAGCTAAACAACAATGGCAACTGCAATTAAAAAAAAAATAGCAGGACGTTGTGGCAGGCGCCTGTAGTCCTTGGGAGGCTACAGTAGCTACTTGGGAGGCTGAGGCAAGAGAATCGCTTAAGCCCGAGAGTTTGAGGTTGCTGTGAGCTGTGACTCTCCAGCACTCTACAGAGGGCAGCATAGTGAGACTCTGTCTCAAAACAACAATAACAACAACAACAACAAACATTTTATTTTAGTTGACATGATCAAGAGGAGCTTGATGGCCCATGTGATGCGTTTCATATTGTGGCCCTATGAATAGCAGCCACTTCTGTTGTGTTTTGCATGCTGGATGTGTATGTGTGCGTGCATGTGTAATGTAGTGTGTGTGTGTGTGTGTGTGTGTGTGTGTAGTAATGGCTCAAATTATACATTTTTTTTTCTGGCTCTCTCCTGAATTAAAGAAAAGTCACAACTGCATGGGGAAAAAAAGGACAAAGCATTCAAAGATTTTCTAAGCAACTGACAACGTGATATTTTATAGTTTCAGTATGAAATAAAAATACAAAGCCCAAGTTAAACTACAGATAAAAACAAATATATTTTTGGATAAGTAATGTTCCAACCAATCATTGTATGAATTTCGGATTTAACTGTGGATCTCATATTTTATCTGACAACTGAAGTTAAATTTCACAATATTCAAAATCAAAAAAATTGTAAAAGTTGATGGCTTTTATTTTTATTTAATTTTTAATTAAAATAATAACTGTATACATGTATGGGGTACAATGAGATGATTTGATATACAATGTGGAATGCTTAAATTTTTCAAAAATTTTTTGAGTCTCATTCTGTCATCCTGGATACAGTGCCCTGGCTTCATAGCTCACAGCAACCTCAAACTCCTGGGCTCAAGCAATCCTCCAGTCTCAGCCTCCTGAGTAGTAGCTGGGACTACAGGTGCTCCCCTACCACCATGACTCCGGGCTAGTTTTTCTATTTTTGGTAGAACGGGGTCTCACTCTTGCTCAGGCTGGTCTCCAACTCCTGAGCTCAAGCAGTCCACCGGACTCAGCCTCCCAGAGTGCTAGGATTACAGGTGTGAGCCACCGGGCCTAGCCTTAAATTTCTTTCCACTGGCTCTTCAAAGTAATACTTTACTGTAGCCATAAAAAGAATTATTTTTCCACTATAAAAATTCAAACAAGAGGCAGTGCCTGTGGCTCAAACCAGTAGGGCGCCGGCCCCATATACCAGAGGTGGTGGGTTCAAACCCGGCCTCAGCCAAAAACTGCAAAAAAACAAAAAAAGGGGTGGCACCTGTGGCTCAGTGAGTAGGGTGCAGGCCCCATATACTGAGGGTGGCAGGTTCAAACCTGGCCCCAGCCAAACTACAACAACAACAAAAAAAATAGCCAGGCGTTGTGGTGGGCACCTGTAGTCCCAGCTACTCGGGAGGCTGAGGCAAGAGAATCGCCTAAGCCCAGGAGCTGGAGGTTGCTGTGAGCTGTGACTCCACAGCACTCTACCGAGGGTGGCAAAATGAGACTCTGTCTAAAAAAAAAAAAAAATTCAAGCAAGTCATTAAAGTCCAGACCAGAAAAAAAATTATCCATATTTCATTATAAAGAGTTATGGTTGACACCAATGAACATTCTCACAGACATCTCTTACATAAAAATGAAGAAAGAAGGATTAATGGATGCATGAATGCAGAGAGAAAATTTAAGAATGGGAACACATTACATATATTTTTATGATATTAAAATGTTTAGATTGAAACAATTGTTGATTTAAGTCAGAAAAGGTTTATTTACCGGGCAGCGCCTGTGGCTCAAAGGAGTAGGGCACTGGCCCCATATGCCGAGGTGGCGGGTTCAAACCCAGCCCCCGGCCAAAAACTGCAAAAAAAAAAAGTTTATTTACCAAAAACAATTTTATTTATTTTTGAGACAGCGTCTCAAGCTGTTGCCCTGGGGAGAGTGCCGTGGCATCACAGTTCCCAGCAACCTCAAGCTTTTGGGCTTGAGCAATTCTCTTGCCTCAGCCTCCCAAGTAGCTGGGACTACAGGCGCCTACCACAACACCTGGTTATTTTTGTTATTATTGTTGCAGTTGTCATTGTTGTTTTAGCTGGCCTGGAACCTGCCAGCCCGGGTGTATGTGGCTAGAGCCCTACCCACTGAGCTACCCGTGATGCCCTAAGACAATTTTAGACACATAAGCCTCTGACCCTGCCAGCTGAGGCATTATGTTTCTTTAGACTCTGTCAAGCTTCCTGTTTATCATTAAGATGAGTTGCAAAGTGTCTCAGAAAGAAAGTCCAGGTCAGGCGGTACCTGATTTGTTACCACCAGGCTTCTCTCAGACACTTTTAATGTCTTGGTTCTCAATGATCAGGGATTTGGGGGTTTTAATTAGGTGGTAAGGGTCAAAGATAAATTTAAAGAAACCCACAAGCAGGACTGAGATCAGAGAATAAAGTATATATAGAAGCAAGACTCACGAGGAGGAAAAACAAGGCAGAATGATGGTATTCTAGGTTTTATGAGTGCTTTCAATTACATTCTACTGCTCCAAAGTTTTGAAAATTGCCTAAAATTATCTTCTCAGGCAGAGGTTGAAAATTGGCAGCTGCATTTTGTATCTGGTCTACAGACCTGTTTTGGATGACCGCAGTAGTTTTGGATAAAACATTTGTTTTTGTTTGTTTGTTTTTTGTTTTCCCTTGGTCTTCTGCCTCATTTTATTTTTTATTTTTTTTATTGAATGGTAACTATGTACATTAATGCACTTCTGGGGTACAGTGTGGGGTTTTCACACACAATCCGAAACACTTCCATCAAACTGGTTAACATAGCCCTCATGTCATTTTCTTAGTTATTATTTTAAAACGTTCACATTCTACTCTTAGAAAGATTCACTTGTACCCTTGTAAGATAAACCTCAGAAGTGATCCCTCCAATCCCCGGGAGGGGGGAATGGATAAAACATTTGAATTGATTGTTCAGATATGAAGAATGGAAGTAAACGTTCTTACTTTTGACCAATCTTCAGAAACTGAAAAAGTCTTCCAGCTCTGGGCCCCACATTATTGCCCAGCAAGATTGAACTGGAGCCGAGTTTTGGCTGCCCCTTTGGAGGATGAATATTCTTTCCCAGTTTGCCACAGCCCCCACTTTGCTTGTCTTCATTTATGAACCTGTCTGGCACTGTTAACATCTAGATTTTCAACCCTTAATCTTTATCAAATAAAAAAGATTATGGGAGTGGTGCCTATGACTCAAGGAGTAGGACACTGGCCTCATATACTGGGGGTGGAGGGTTCAAGCCCAGCCCTGGCCAAAACTGCAAAAAAATAAAAAAGATTATGGAAAATGTCCAAAGTGTACAAAAAGAGAATCATAAGATGAACCAGCATATAGCCATCATCCACATTCAACAATCATCATTCATAACCAACCTTGTTTCATCAAAAGCTTTGCCAATTCTGCCACATCCCTGAACTCAACTTTGGGTTACTCGGAAGCAAATCAAGACTTCACAACATCAAATATTTCAGGGTGTATATTTAAATGAGAGACCCTTTTATACACATAACCACAGTATCATTATCATAGCCAAAATACAGACAAGCCTTTATTATTATCAAATATATGCTCTCCTCACCTAAAACAATTTCTTTCTATATTATTCTCTCTCTCTCTCTCTCTCTCTCTCTCTTTTTTTAGACAGAGTCTCAAGCTGTTGCCCTGGGAAGAGTGCCATGGGGCATCACAGCTCCCGGAAACCTCAAGCTTTTGGGCTCAAGCGATTCTCTTGCCTCAGCCTCCCAAGTAGCTGGGACTATAGGCACCCACCACAACACCCGGCTATTTTTGTTGTTGTTGTTGTTGCAGTTGTCACTGTTGGTTAGCTGGCCCAGGCCAGGCTCGAACCCGCCAGCCTTGGTGCATGTGTCCAGGACCGTAACCACTGTGCTATGGGTGCTGAGCCATCTATCTTATTCTCTTCATCTGATTTCTTCTTTTTGGCAAGAAAAGTGTTGGTTTGGGAAAGAAGGGTGAGGAGTAGAAACATGTGTAGTACTCTCCAAGTTTTAGCTAAACAATGTATGAAGTGATTCTTTTTTTCATAATGCATTGGTTCCTTTATTTTTAATGAATTTTTGAAATATGCCTAATAGCCACTACTATTCAACATAGTGCTGGAAGTTCTAGCCAACGCAATCAGGCAAGAGAAGGAAATAAAGGGCATCCGAATGGGGGCAGAGGAGGTCAAACTCTCGCTCTTTGCTGACGATATGATCTTATACTTAGAGAATGCCAAAGACTCAACCCCAAGACTCCTGGAAGTCACCAAAAAATACAGTAATGTCTCTGGATATAAAATCAATGTCCACAAGTCAATAGCCTTTGTATACACCAATAACAGCCAATCAAGGATACAGTTCCCTTTACAGTAGCTTCAAAGAAAATGAAATACCTAGGAATATACCTAACAAAAGAGGTGAAGGACCACTATGAAGAAAATTATGAAATCCTAAGAAAAGAAATAGCAGAATCGCATATTAACAAATGGAAGAACATACCATGCTCATGTCTGGGAATCAACACTGTTAAAATGTCTGTACTTCCCAAATCAGTCTACAGATTCAATGCAACCCCAAAGTACCAGCATCGTACTTTCAAGACTGGGGAAAAAATAATTCTTCGTTTTGTACAGAACCAGAAAAAAAACCGTACGGACAAGGCAATTCTTAGTAATAGAAACAAAGCCAGGGCCATCATCTTACCAGACTTTAGGTTATATTGCAAGCCCACAGTGATCAAAACAGCACAGTATTGGGATAAAAATAGAGACATAGACATTTGGAATCTGAATAGAAAACCATGAGTCGAAACTAACATCCTACAGCTACCTGATCTTTGATAAAACAAACAAGAACACATAGTGGGGAAAAGAATCCCTATTCAGGGTGGCTCATGTGGCTCAAGGAGTAGGGCACCAGCCCCATATACCAGAGGTGGCGGGTTCAAACCCGGCCCTGGCCAAAAACTGCAAAAAAAAGAAAAAGAAAGAATTCCTAGGCTCGGCGCCTGTGGCTCAAGTGGCTAAGGCGCCAGCCACATACACCTAGGCTCGGCGCCTGTGGCACACATGGCTAAGGCGCCAGCCACATACACCTAAGGTGGCGGGTTCAAATCCAGCCTGAACCCACCAAACAACAATGATGGCTGCAACCAAAAAATAGCCTGGCGTTGTGGCGGGGGCCTGTGGTCCCAGCTACTTGGGAGGCAGAGGCAGGAGACTC
>NW_003852505.1:3486870-3491992 GCF_000181295.1 Otolemur garnettii | reverse complement strand
CTGAAAGTGGACCTGCACCTTTCACCACTTAACAAAAATTGATTCAAGATGGATAAAAGATTTAAATCTAAGGCATGAAACAATAATAATTCTCGAAGAAAGTGTGGGAAAAACACTTGAAGATATCAGCCTGGGAAAGATTTTATGTAAAAGACATCCATGGCAATTGCAAAAACAACAAAAATAAATAAATGGGACTTAATTAAACTGAAAAGCTTCTGCATAGCTAGGGAGACAACCAAAGCAAATGGACAACTTTCAGAATGGGAAAAGGTATTTGCATATTATGAATTGGACAAAGGCTTGATAACTAGGATCTACAGAGAACTGAAATAAATCAACAGAAAAAGGATTAACAATTCTATCACTGGGCAAGCGGCATGAACAGAACCTTCTCTGAGGAAGACAGACAAATGTCTAACAAGCATATGACAAAACGCTCATCATCCCTAATCATCAGAGAAATGCCAATCAAAACCACCCTGAGATATCACCTAACCCCAGTGAGATTAGCCCACATCACAAAGTCCCAAAGCTGCAGATGCTGGCCTGGGTGTGGAGAGAGAGGAACACTTTTACACTGTTGGTGGGACTGCAGACTTATATAGCCCCTTTGGAAAGAAGTCTGGAGAATCCTCAAAGAGCTCAAATTAGATCTCCCATTTGACCTCACAATCCCACTACTAGGCATCTACCCAGAAGAAAAAAATCATTTCATCATAAGGACATTTGCACCAGATTGTTTGTCACAGTTCAATTTACAGTCGCCAAAATGTGGAAACAACCTAAATGCCCATCAACCCAGGAATGGATTAACAAATGGTGGTACATGCACACCATGGAAAATTATTTAACCATAAAAAAGATGGTGACTGCGCTCTTTTGTAATATCCTGGATGGAGCTGAAACACATTCTTCTTGGTAAAGTATCACAAGAATGGAAAAGCAATTATCCAATGCATTCAATACTAATATGAAGCCAGTAGATGATCTAATGCATGCCCACATGGGAGAAAACCTCATTTCCATTCAAGTTGGGGGGAAGGAAGAACGAGGGAGGAGGGAGGGGGGAGGGAGGGGTGCTCCCACTGAATTGGCACGGGGTGGGGGTGTTTGGCATACCTGTTGTGTATGGAACATAACCACAAGAGGGACTGTACCTAACAAAATCAAATATTTTGACCCTCACATTAACCTGAAATAAATTTGCTTTTCAAAAAAAAATGCCTAATAAACGTTCACTACCCTCACTAGTCAGAATACAGCAGTAAGGCTATTTCCGTCATTAATCTATAGGTGAGACAACAGAGATATAATAGGTTAGGTGACTCGTTCAAGGTTACAAAGATCGTAATGAAGCTGCGGCAAGAACCCAGACCATCTGACTTAATCAGGCCTCTTTCTGTTATACCGCATAGGAAAGGTGGAGCAGCGCTTATAATGTAAGGACGGGAGACGATATGGACAATAGCAGAAAACATTTCTGCCTGCTTCCTTTGTGCCAGAGCATTATGGGAGGCAACTTATATATATTATGCCTTTTATTCCTTTCATCAATTCTATGACATCATATTTGCATCTTATAGATAAAGATGATGAAATCATAGAGGTTAGTTAGATAAGTTTGCCGGGGAAAAAAATGGAGAAAAGGCAGAGCCTGGACTGAAAGCCAGATTGCTTTAACTGTGGCACCTCAATGCATGACCACTGTATTGACAAAGCATTGGTTCTAGGGGCAGACAGATATGGCTTCAAATCCTGCTCATCTTATTAGAGTTGTGACCATGGGTAATGGCTTCCTATACTTTATATGGAGATACTAGTACCTCACTATTAGAATGTGTTTAAACTTCAAACAAAATCATCCAAAGAAATTATTTCATTGTTTCTTACAGAGTATAGGCATAATAGATGTTAGCTGCTAATGAAAAGGGGGTGAAGGTTATGAGAATACCTCCAGTAATATATTCTAGCCAAAAAATATAACTTGTTCCCTACCATTGAACTGGCCCTATCATACACATATATATATACCTCACCATGATGTGGGTCAAGGTCAATTTCTATTCATTTTATAGGATTTTTAAATGAAAGGGCATTCTAATGGTATAAAAAATTATGAATTTGGGCGGTGCCTGTGGCTCAAAAGGGTAGGGTGCTGGCCCTATATGCCGGAGGTGGCAGGTTCAAACCCAGCCCCGGCCAAAAACAAACAAACAAAAAAAAACAATTATGAATTTGATCACCATGGGGAGGGACAATGGCAGTACAATTTCAATATTCCATGCCCCCAAAGTGGTACAAAATGTACGAAATGGAAAATATTTCTGGGCTGGATGTTCACTGACACCTGGAACTTACTGCAAACAATTTTACAAAGCACAATACAATGGGAACATTATAAAAAAAAAAATAGAAACTCGCCACAGGAGGGAGAAAACGACCCCATCTAGCTAAGGAGCATGGATGAATGTATGCTGGGTACACGGACATTTCCTTGCTCCTACCAGGGACTGGGATCTCTAGGGTAGAAATAAACTTCTTTTTTCAAAAATTCCACATTAAATGCACTCGCTTGGCTGAAGCCTTACACTCACAATAGTGAAGGTAAGAGAGAAAAGAAGAATGAAAAGTAACCAACAGCCTGGCAAAACTGAATGCTTACTCCATATATACATACACACACACACACACACATATATATATGTATTTTTTTTTTTGAGACAGAGTCTCACTTTATTACCTTCAATAGAGTGCTATGGTCATAGCTCACAGCAACCACAAACTCTTGGGCTTAAGTGGTTCTCTTGCCTCAGCCTCCCAAGTAGCTGGGAGTACAGGCACTCGCCACAACAACGGCGTTTTTTTTTTTTTTTTTTGCAGTTTTTGGCCGGGCCAGGTTTGAACCCTCCGGTATATAGGGCCAGAACCCTACTCCTGTGAGCCACAGGCGCCGCCCCAACACCCAGCTAAGTTCTAACTCTTGCTCAGGCTGGTCTTGAACCCATGAGCTCAGGCAATCCACCTGCCTCGGCCTCCCAGAGTGCTAGGATTACAGGCATGAGCCACCGCGCCTGGCCCTGAATGCTTACTCCAGAAAAGATAATTTTCCTTCAGACTGGAAACATGAATATTGTGAAATTAGCCATCAAATAATTCCTGTGAGATAGCCTTACATTGTACCCATTAGGTGAGAACACACCAATCCTCCCCTCCCCCCCACCCGCTTGAATTTAATTGTTTTTTTTTTTCCTATGGGCCTGTATTTGTTTTTCTATTGGTTTCATATTAGTATTGAGTACACTGGATACTCGCTTTTCCATTCTGGTGATACTTTACTAATAAGGAGGGAAAGGAAAAAATATTTGAAGAAACAGCGGACAAAAGTTTTTTAAACTTGATAGATTACAGACTCCCCGCCCCCTTCAAAAAAAAATAACTCCTGTGAGAGAAAATTCTGGTGTGACCATAGCTTCTTAATTGCAAATATTGCAATTACTTCACAGTGATTGAATGCCCCGATGTTCACATAATTACTTTTTTACATATTTGTGGTATATTTTTTTCTTTTCTTTTACTGCGATGAAATAAATATAGCACATTCTATTATTCAGTGTATAACTTAGTGGCTACTTTACATTCACACTTTTATCAGTAAACTACCTTCAAAAGCCCTGCATTGCTAGAATGAACTTGATGATTATTTTTAAAAGTAGGCCCGGCTTCCTGACACATTTTGTTTTTTGTTGTTTTCCACTCAGGCAGATTCATGCCTTGACATACAAGGGACTCACACCACAGGGTGAGAAGAAACTCTATGGGTCAGTGTAAGCCTGCCATGGGCACTTGGAAACTTTGGTGATGTGCACAGCCTCCTGATAGTGACTCAGGAATATGACCACAGGAAAGGAGGCCTTCTTGCCCTTTGCTTAAATGCAATTTCTTAGCCATGTCCATCCATAACTTACTAACCCCATGTAACACACATAACAAATACACATAGCATTCATGTCTTTATTGAAAATTTTTTTAAAAAGCCCTAAAAATGTGTCAGTGACATTGTAATTTTATTATGAACTGGTCTTAAAGGGTGTGGTATGCAACATTTTCATCTGGCACAAAATTACTTAGGAAAAATTGTTGCAGAGATAATTTCTTAGGTAAAAGGGACTGCCAAAGGACCATTAACGACACAGAACAAGGGCACCTCACTCGGAGGACCAAAGGGAGGCATAGGCAGAGACAGCATGGGCATAGGAGGCAGTAAGAGAGGAGGATATGGCGGCAGCAGGACATGTGGCATCAGTAAGACCGGCTGCAGAAGAACCAATCTCCCATCCTGATCCTGGGTAAGCACAGCAGGAAGCAGAGCATATGGGGCGAACACAATAGGGTAGCTCAGAGGCACGGGAGCCACATTTCTGAAACTTAATGCCCTCTGGCATCTTCTCCACCTGGCTCTCCTATTCTTAAACCAAACCTTCAAAGAGAAAAAAGGCATTGCATTAGTATATTTAATGTCATAGTAGAAAAAAACATAACTGGTGATTCTATATGTCCTAAGGCTTTTTAGGTGTGTCGGAAGCTACTTCCTTATTACTAAAATATCTGAGCCCGGTTAATGCCACAGTCCTCCCTTAGTGAGCTCCAAGTACGTGCCTCGCTCTGGCTTGGCTTATCGCTTTGCCCCTCTCCTCCTACCCTTACTGGTAGTTTCTTTATCCACTGCCAGGTGCAGCTGCAGCCCATGAATTGGACTCAATCTCTGCTGTTACTGCTGATTGTGGTACGTCTGCTTCAGGACAGCTGCCCACCAGCTATCCAGCTGTCCCCACCCCCTACTCACTAGGCAAGCGTCACCCTGGTTGTGGGGGAAGCTGAGCTTTTAAAGTCACACCAAGGCAAACCACCTCCGCTTTGAAAAGACCCTCTTCAACATATTGAATAGTAAAACAAAAGGTTCCCTCCAAGAAGGTCTAAGGGGTCATTCATCTTCGGAAACTTAGGAAGAGTTACAAAGATGGTATTGCAAGGGAGATCTGGTCACGGGAGTGCCAGGGAGTCTGTATCTGAAGCCCTGGACACTGTCTTGATACTCTAGTTTGTAGTTTTAAGGAAAATT
>NW_003852505.1:3471509-3484258 GCF_000181295.1 Otolemur garnettii | reverse complement strand
AGTTATGTATACAATATATAAACTTATTTATAATTTTTATGCATATATTTGTATATTTATCATTTACAAAAACATAGATAATACATCAAAGGGTCCAATAAGTGTATACCAATGTTAAGAAAGGAAAACTCTTAAATTTGTAACACTCTTGATTTCTGCAATTACAAGAGGTGATTAAAAGTGATGTGTATTCACCTTTTGCTAATGGTGTATGCTGACTTTGACAATTTTAATACTGTGTGTTCCTTTCTTTCTTAAAATTGGTATACATTTTTTGGCACTCTGCCTATTTGTATACAAGGAATAAAAGAAGTAGTTCAGTACTAATTTTTTTCCTTTAGAAAATTACATTCTGTCTGGTAATTGGAAACTTCCCAAACCTGGACTTTCCCTAGCCCATTTACCAGGCAAAATGTTCAAAACTCATTTCCGAAACATGGAAAGGCAACAAAAATCACACCAACACGACAATGTCCAGGACAAAGGTGTCCAAGCCCTGAAGCAGGTTTTAGAGCAGCTGCCCTGCCAAACTGCCTTGCTCAGCTTTACTGACCTGCACTCTGTCTTCAGTCACACCCAGGCCTCTTGCAAGATCCTTTCTGCGAGGAGAAAAATCACAAATGTTCAGGATTTGGAGTTGTAGATGAAATGAAATACATAATGTCATTTCATTTTTATTTTTAAATTTTTATCCCGCTAAGTCCTCTATCCGCCACCCACCCAGCACACGATTGTGTAATATCCAGCTGAAATTCCCTATAGGAAGTTATCTCTCTCACCCCAAATTAAGTAATCAGCCCTCCAAATCAGTAATCAAGATAATGTTCTAGTTAGTATTTGAAAAATATACAAATGAATGCAAAAGAAATATAGGATGAACGGATTTATCAAAAATTTTAATAACGGCAGGATCTGACCCTGCCCTTGCTCAGCCGTGCCTCAGGCTCCCCACCTCTATCCCTGCCTTGGTTTGAATAAGGTGTTATTTGTAATAACGAGGCTCAGGACAAAGTTTCCCCCCATCGATTCGGGTTGACACCGAAGGACGCCCAGTAAGCATAGTTCCACCCTCGATCCCAAGTACGGGGAGTGAGGGGAATGCGTGGCAGATTCCAGGCCCTCGGTGGCTTTGGTGCAGGAGGGGAGGAGAGGGACCAGTTTGGAGAGGAACCCAAAGGCCACCCTGGAGCAGCACGTGCTCCCTGCAAACCCGAAGCCAACCCTGGCAATCCACTTACCGCATGGACCCGTCCGGGTACTGAGTGTGCTGGAAAAAGTTCTCCAGCTCCTGCAGCTGCGGTGGGGTGAACTTGCTGCGGTGGAAATCCGGCCCCCTGTTGCCAGGCTTCGCAGCCCGGGCGGCGGCCCTGCGGGACCGGCGATCCTGCCGCCTCAATTCCCGGCGGCGATCGTTGCCATTCTGGCGCGGTCTGTTGCCTCCGGAACCAGGATTTCCGTCGCCAACGGGGTTACCACCGTTTTCTTCTCCTTCTCTTGCCACTTCTGCTGCTGCCGCCGCCGCTCTTTGGTCAGGCTCAGACTGGAGGCTATTATTTCCTCCCTCTACAAGCTCGATCGCCTCAGGGTTTACATCTGGAAAGGAGGAAACCCAAAAAGAAAGATCAGGGCCCACGCGAGAAGGAGGCGGTGAGGGGCTGTCCTCTGAGAATGGCGTTTATGTGCCGACAGCGTCCTGTTCACTCCCCTCTCTCAGGAAACGTTAGTTTCCCGGAGATCGCTAAAGCACATGTCCGGTCCAGGCACTAACCTCCTTGGTCGCGGTCCTCGAGGTCTCCCACCACGTCGAACAAGCCGGTGACATCGTGGCTGAATCTAGGCAGCGGATCCATACTCTGGCTGCTGTCCATGAAGCCGTCCATAGGAGCAGATTCGGAGCTGGGGCACACGTGACCCTCTTGGCAGGCAAAGTGGCGGTTGTGACTAGTATCCTGAAGGGGTGTTCTGGCGTCTAGTCCACCGTACAGCGCAGCCTGTTATAGAGCCTATTGGTTGGTTGCTTTTACCGCCCAATTGCTGTGGGTGGAGTCTGCGCAGGCGCGCAGGCGGAATGGGCGAGGCCATTCTGCAGGGGTTAGGGGGCAGGGTCAGGAGACACAGGTTTTAACGGTTGGGCGGTGAGGGTGCTTGCGAAAAAGGCTTCGCAAGTGGGCTTGTGTGATTGCAGACCTCTCCAAGTTGCAACTTAGCTGCCTATTCCTTACTCGACCGGTACGGATATCTTCCCACATGTTCAAGCTCATTTATGGGCGGGTAAGAGAGAGACCTCAGGGTAGTTAACAGAGTTTGGTGTAATGTTTGGCAACTATTTCTATGTTCAGTCCTCCATATCCATCAGGTAGCACTTGGCAGGGTGTAGATATTAAGCTAATAATGTTAGCTAGGAGGCCGTTTGTTCTGAGCTTTCATAGGAGCTGAAGTCATAGCCTGCCATGCTTCCCTGGTATCCAGATATGGGAGCTTGGTAATGAATTTGCAGAATTTGGTGGCTGTTCAGATGCATTATGCAAAAAATAAACAAGAAACAAAAACACAACAAAAAATAAAGCCAGTGTGTCCCTTGAGAAAAGCCCATAGCCTACTGATTTTTAGCAATGCAAGTATAGAAACCTTCACAATGCAAAGCATCCAAAACTGCTTACACTGCACAGCTCCTCCCTTCTTTTTTAATTTTTATTCTCATGTGAATTGTGAGTCGCAACATTTTGTGCACAGGTCCTGTGTCACTGGCTGTGGCCCCTCTAGGAACAGGCACATGTTATTTGTGTTGGGCCCCGGGTGGACCTGGGTAAATCCACCCCATTTTTTGTTGCTGTCTTTTCCCTTTCCCTCTCCCCGTGACTTTTTCTGAAAATCTTCCTGAGACCTTGCTGATCAGTAAATAAGTTTTATTTATTGTCGAAATAAAGAGAGCCTGGGCAGACTGAAGGCTCCATTTTTCCCTTAGGAATTATTTTGTAGATGTACCGGGTGTTAACTTCCTAAATATTGAAAGTAATTTGTGGCCAGGCGCGGTGGCTCACGCCTGTAATCCCAGCACTGTGGGAGGCTGAGGAGGGAGGATTGCTTGAGCTCAGGAGTTCAAGACGCGCCTGAGCGAGAGTGAGACCCCAGCTCATGAAAAAAGTGGAAAAACTCAGCTGGGCACTGCAGCAAGCACCTGTAATCCCAGTGGCTTCCAGAGGCTGAGGCAGCAGGATGCCCATAGCCTGAGTCTGGGGTTGCAGTGAGCTACGATGCCACTGCACTCTGCTCAGGGGCATAGGGTGGGACTCTGTCTCAAAAAAAAAAAAAAAAGCAAAGAAATTTTTTTAAAAAGCGAGGAAATAAATTTTTTTAAAAAATAGAAAAAAACTGAAGCAAGAGGACCACTTGAGCCCAAGAGTTGGAAGCTGCTGTGAGCTATGATGCCAGGGCACTCAACCCAGAGTGACAGCTTGAGACTCTGTCTAAAAAAAAAAAAATGCTGCTCATAGCACAGTTGTTACACGCTGGCCACATACACCTAGGCTGGCGGGTTCAAATCCAGCCTGGCCCAGCTAAAACAACAACAATGAGAACTGCAACAACAACAACAACAACAAAAAAAGCCAAAAATAAAAATAGCTGGGCATTGTTGCGGGCACCTGTAGTCCCAGCTACAGGGGAGGCTGAGGCAAGACAATCGCTTAAGCCCAAGAATTTGAGGTTGCTGTGAGCTGTGATGCCACCGCACTCTACCCAGGGCAGCACAGAGAGACTCTGTCTCAAAAAAAAAAAAGAAAAAAAGAAAAGAAAGAAAGTAACTTCTAAGGCATGGGCTTCTGCTTTACAGTGCAGTTGATTTATCTTGTGTTTCCCTGCACAGCCACCACTATTATCAGCCCTGTTTTATATCAGAAATTAAGCCATTTTCTGCTCCCCTAAATGTATCATAGGACCTAGTCACCTCACCAACTGTGTCTAAGCTGTAAGTCCCCTTTGCCTCATGTTCCCAGAAGATAGGTTTTAAAAATAGCTAAAAAATGTTAAGACATTTATACTCTACTTAATTGAGGTGAAGTCTATGTTAGCCAGTTTGATATAAGCACTCCAAATTGTATATTAAAATCAGCACATCGTACCCCGTAAATGCATTAATGTACACAGTCATGATTTAATAAACGAAAATAAAAAATAGCTTTAAAATGGGTGGTTAATCAATTCATTTTCAAAAAGATGTAAGGAATAGCAATCTGACAGCTTCTGCCTGACTCTACCTAAGACATTCCCTCTCAGGTCAGCCCTTTCTGGGTTCTGTACTCCTCCCTCTCTCTTGGCTAGATATGCCACACACAATTTTGGCCTGGGATCATTTACTACATGTGAGATCTATTAACACAAAGGTTTTAATTGTAGTATGTGGTAGCCTAGCTAAGATACCTATGACAAATAGATAAACTAGCCAGACATCACAGTGGACGCCTACAGTCTAAGCATCTGGGGAGACTGAAACAAGTGGATTGCTCAAGCCCAAGAGTTTGAGGTTGCTGTGGGCTGACACCATGGCACTCTACTCAGGGCACAGAGTAAGACTGTTTCAGAAAAAAAAAAAAAAGACAATTGTGACAACTTCAGGGGTGTGTTTTCTCCAATCTCGGATTTCCACTAAGTTATTTAACCTTCAGTCATTCATGTGACCCTTGACAAGTGTTGCTCTACCTGGGCACCAGTTCTCAATTTTTTTGAGATGGAGTCTCATGATGTCACCCTTGGTAGAGCACCGTGGTGTCACAGCTCACAGCAACCTCTAACTCTTGGTCTTAAGTGATTCTCTTGCCTCAGTCTCCTGAGCAGCTGGGATTTTAGGTACCTGCCACAATGCCCGGCTATTTTTTGTTGTTGTTGTTGCAGTTGTTATTGATGTCCAGCAGGTGCAGGCCAGGCTTGAACTTGCCTGCCTCAGTATATGTGACCAGTGCCCCAACCACTGAACTATGGGCGCCGAGCCTCTGGTAGCATTTATTTAAAACTGTTGCTAAGGCTTGGTGCCTATAGCACAGTGGTTACAGTGCCAGCCACATACACTGAGGCTGGCAGGTTCGAGCCCAGCCTGGGCCAGCTAAACAACAATGACAACTGCAACAAAAAAATAGCCAGGTATTGTAGTGGGCACCTGTAGTCACAGCTACTTGGGAGGCTGAGGCAAGAGAATTGCTTAAGCTCAAGAGTTTGAGGTTGCTGGGTGGCGCCTGTGGCTCAAAGGAGTAGGGCACCGGCCCCATATGCCAGAGGTGGTGGGTTCAAACGCAGCCCTGGCCAAAAACCGCAAAAAAAAAAAAAAAAGTGTTTGAGGTTGCTGTGAGCTATAACACCACGGCACTCTACCAAGGGCAACATTATGAGACTCTGTCTCAAAAAATAAAAAATAAAATTAATAATAATAATAAATAAAACTGTTACTAAATGGAGCCTCAGCCTAAGCAATAACGGCTATGAATCATGGTTCAGTGTACCAGATGTCTGAGATCAGAGGCCTTGGAACTGCTGGAATCTGAAAACTTTGCTTACTTAGCTTACCACTTGCTAACTGGCTAACTAGCTGGCTAACTTGGTGAACTGCTGCATCTCACCAAGTTAGCCAGATTCATAGCCCTGGTTTCCTTATCTGCAAAATGGAAATAGTAATAGGAACTACTTCACTAGATTGCTTCAGAGATTAAATAAGATGATAAAAACAGAAGATTACCAATGGCCATACCATGCTGTCTCACACTTCTGCTTTTAGCCATTTTTCTGTTTATTTATTAACAAGAGTCCATAGAAGAAGAGAGATGACGCTTATTCTCTTTCAGTTGGCAACGGAAAGGACATTTTCTTGTAACTATAATGACTCTATAGTGTCTTTTTGTACCTATATGTGCTTCACCCAGTAAGCCAGTGTTAGCTTCCATGTTTACAGAGCCCTGTGCAGGACAATGTGGGGAATTCCAAGATGTCTGAACATTGTGTTGTAGGTTCTCATGGTCTGCTGAGGGAGATGGGCTCACATCAGAAAAAGAAACCTCCCAGTATGGGGGCAGATTGCCCAGGCCCACCACTAACTTGCTCTTTGGGCAGGGATAAGTTAGCTGATGTCTTGTGCCTCAGTCTACACATCTGTAGAGTGGGGCTCATGATGTACCTGCATTACTTATGGTTTGTTGTTAAATTTAAGTGAAATATTAATACAGGTTAGGCCCATGGTGAGGGCTCAGTCCACTTGAGCTGATGCTGGAGTTAGGGGTTAAAAGTGAGTGGGGTGACTCCATCCCAGACCGTACACCTGCGTGAATGTGGTGTCTTGTCATGGAGCACAGGAATGGGCTGGCTTATGCTGGTGACATCATATGGCTGCTCATAGCACCAGGGCCTGGCTTATCAATCCTCACAGCCATTCTTTGAGGAAGATTCCTTAACTCTCTTTAGAAACTGTATAAATTAAGTGCCAGAGACATTCCTTATAATAAATCAATCTCTCTCTCTCATCCCATCTCATATACATGTATGTGTACATATATGTGTATTATATATACACATGTACTTATATGTACACACATATATCATGTTGGTTCTGTTGGTTCTGTCTCTTTGAAGAACTCTGACTAATGCAATCAGGTGGACTGATCACTTCCACTTACTTCAATTCTTCTTTTTCAAAATCCTTTGGGCTATTCTAGTTCTTTTGCATTTTCATATACATTTTAGAAACAATTTGTTGTTATTTACAAAGCAGACTGCCAGGACATTCCTAGAAATCCACTAAACCTATAGATACATTGGGGGAGATTCAACATCTTTACTATGTTGTGACTTCAAATTCAAAACCACAATATGGCTCTCATCAGAATGGTTTTTTGTTTTTCTTTCTTTTTTTTTTTTTTGGCAGTTTTTGGCCGGGGCTGGGTTTGAACCCGCCACCTCCGACATATGGGGCCGGCACCCTACTCCTTTGAGCCACAGGAGCCACCCTCTCATCAGAATGTTTTAAGCAGGGGAGTAACATAGTCTCATTTGTGTTCTCTGAAAATCATGCTGGCTCCTATGTGGGGAATATATCGTACAGAGTGGCGTGAGTACATTAAGGCATCCAATTAAGAGGCTGTGGTGACAGGCTAAGTGACAGACAATAATGCTCAAAACAAGTTATAGAGGTGGGGGGGAAGAATTTGAGACTTAGGGGGTTTTTTGGGGTTTTTTGCAGGTATTTTTTTTGGCCAGGGCTGGGTTTGAACCTGCCACCTCCGGCATATGGGGCCGGACAGGCACGGCCCAAGACTTAGTTTTTTAAATTTTTAATTATAAGGCAGCGCCTGTGGCAAGGGAGTAGGGCGCCGGCCCCATATGCCGGAAGTGGAAGGTTCAAACCCAGCCCAGGCCAAAAACTGCAAAAAAAAAAATAATAATTATAATGGATATGTAATAGTTGTGCATATTTATGGGACATGTGTGATATTTAGACACAAACATACAATGTGTAATGATCAAATCAGGAAGATTGGGGTACCCATCACCTCAGGCATGTATCATTTATTTGCAGTAGGAACACGGCAATTCCACTCTTAGTGATTTTGAAATGTACAATAAATTATTGTTAACTATAGTCACTTTACTGCTACCCAATACTAGATCTTATTCTTTCGTCTAACTATATTTTTTGTATTTTTGTGCACATTGAAACTCCCCTCTTTTACTCACCCCCCACTACCCTTCCAAGCCATTGGTAACCGTCATCGTATCTCCATGGGTTCAGGTTTGTTTTTTTTTTTTCTCCCAAATATAAGTTAGAACAAGCAGTATTTGTCTTTGTGCCTGGCTTATTTTAGTTAACATAATGTCCTCCAGTTCTATTCATGTCATTGCAAATGGCAGGACTTCATTCTTTTTTATTAAAGATTAATATCTGGGTACAAGTGATTAGGTTAGTGTGTGTGTGTGTGTGTGTGTGTGTGTGCAGCTATTTTTAGAGAAGGGAGTCTCCCTTTGGCTCAGGCTGGTCTTGAACCCGTGAGCTCAGGCAATCCACTCACTTCAGCCTCTCAGAGTGCCAGGATTACAGGTGCGAGCCCCCGCACCGGGCCCCTAAAATTAATCTTTACCCAATGTACTAAGATTCACATCTATTACTTATCCAGTTACTTCCCCTCAACCTTGTAAAACGAAAATATTCCTACGCACTTTCTTTGCTGATTTGCAGCATTGTCAATGTAAGCAACCTTGTTTAGGTACTATATAAATAAAGTTGTTCATATGGTTAGGTGCTGGCTGTAGTCATAAGCTGCACCACAGGCATTGCCCCCATCTCTATCTTTTATGCAATCTGTGTCTCTCGTGTGATTTATTCTCTCAATTCCCCACCATTCCCCCTTCTGGTTCATTTACTCTTCTCACTGGTTTGCTCCTCTTCTGCTCCAGGCTCCCTCAGTCTGGTCTACTCATAACCGTCCTCTGTTTCCTCCCTTCCTCTTAATCATCTTCGGCCTCACAGTCTGCCTCAGTGGGGTTGCTGAGCACCTTAATTTCTTCTCCCTGTGATCTATCCCCCAATTTCAATTGCTCCGAGTTCATTTCAGTCCAGTTTTCCTCCTCCTGGATGGTACCTTATGATGAAAGCTGCACTAATATGCCCCCCCACCGATTTCTTTTTTATGGCCGAATAATATTCCATTGTGTCTATGTACATTTTCATTATTCATTCATCCATTAATTAACACTTAGGTTGATTTCAAATCTCGGCTATTCTGAATAGAGCTTCAATAAATCTGGAAGTGCACACATCTCTTTGATATACTAAATTCCCCTCCTTTGTATGTATCCTCAACAGTGGGATGCTGGGTCGTCATATTTTAGTTCTACTTTTAAGTTTTGAAGAACCTCCTTACTGTTCTCCACAATGGCTGTGTAATTTATATTCCCACCAAGAGTGCACAAGTGCTTGTGCACTATTTATAGGAGGTGTCAAAAAAATGGTGTCATGCCCAGCCATTTCAATAGAGACTCCAAAAGCGTGGCCCACTAGACTCTCCAAGCCCTGATGGGGCTGAAAAGGGTAAAAAAGAAACAAAATGGGGGGCTGCAAATTGACACCTCAGGGACAGAAAAATCTAAACAGAATTACCGGGTAAGTGCCAACAAGAAACATTAAAACAAATGATGCTGAGTTAATAAATTCCCTCATTTATAAACAAAAATATGCCTTTACAAACCAAATAGGTATTCTAACAAATGAATAAATACAGCCTCAAATCTTAGGCAAGATTATTAAGTTTTCGCAATTTTTATCTAAAAAAATTATGATGTGTACTCCCTACTCAAAATAAAAGCTTCCAAATGTTTAAAACTGCTTTATTCACAACCTTACTAAGACTCAAAAAGTAAAACCTGCAATGTGTTTATGCCTGAAAATAAAAATCTGATTTCTAAACTTAGCCTAGAAAATAAAGATTTTCTGTTTAACTCTGATTTTAAAAATCCTGTATCAATGTTATATTTCATAAAATGTCTCTCATTTGTAAAATGTAATAATTTAATTGCCTAAAAAAAACTGAGTCTTTGTAAAAAATTCTTACC
The DNA here is from genome assembly GCF_000181295.1 of Otolemur garnettii. Lineage (NCBI taxonomy): Eukaryota > Metazoa > Chordata > Mammalia > Primates > Galagidae > Otolemur > Otolemur garnettii. Next base: position 3,474,673 of record NW_003852505.1, on the reverse strand, counting down.
TTTTAAAACTTTCTGACTCGGCACCTGTGGCTCAAACAGCTAAGGCGCCAGCCATGTACACCTAAGGTGGCGGGTTCAAATCCCCAGCCCGGACCCGCCAAGCAACAATGATGGCTGCAACCAAAAAATGGCCGGGCGTTGTGGCAGGCACCTGTGGTCCCAGCTGCTTGGGAGGCTGAGGCAGGAGACTCGCTTGAGCCCAGGAGTTGGAGGTTGCTGTGAGCGTGATGCCATGGCACTCTACCCAGGGGGATAGCTTGAGGCTCTGTCTCAAAAAAAAAAAAAAAAAAAAAAACTTTCTAATTATCAGTTTAATAAGTAAATAGTTAACTGTAATCCTGTTTTTTAAAAAAATTTAAAAAAAACTGGACAAAAAATGACATTGTATAAGAAAAAAATATTGTGTAATTTAAAAAATAATAAAATGCAAAACAAAAATTAAACTCATAAAAAAGACTTTGTAAAAAATTTACATGTAATCCAGTTGACTATGTGTTTCCTTCAAAATATTTTAGCTTATAACTCTGTTTAAACAAATGTTTTAAACCTTTAATATTTGGCAAAACTTCCAAAATAAAAACTCTAAATTCAAAGTTTGGTACCCATAGCACAATAGTTATGGCACTGCCACATAAACCGAGACTGACAGATTCTAAACCTAAAAAAACAAATTAGACTTATTTAATTTGTTAAAAGTGTATAGGAAGCATTGTCAGATATAAAACAGTAATTAATTTTGTGTAAATTATAATTTTATATATATATATATATTCCGATATTGTAAAACATTAGTCTGTCCTAACATGTACTGTCAGTAATAATTTTAATTCATCTAAAAAAATGTTTTTTATGTAACTAAGTTCAAAATTCATCCTAAAAAAATATTTTAAAAAGCTGAGGAATTCGCTCAAATTCAAATTCCTAATGTTTTTAAAAATTAAGTACCTTCAAATTTTTAAAACTTTCGTTAAAAAGTTAACATGTCTATAAGTATTGCTAATCTAGTTTCAAACAGAACAAAAATCAATTACATAAAACTAAACTAAATTATTATAGCTTTTTGTTTAAAATATTGTTGGTTCTTCCTGTGTTCTGTTTTCCAGAAGTCAAAAAAAAATAATTTTCTGTCTTTTAAACTATTTGTAATATCTCGAACAATGTATATACTTATAAGCAAAGTTTAAAACATATATTTTTTCTCTCTCCTTAATTTCTCCAACTCTACAAGCCATTAGTAAATATTCTTAATTTCTAACAATACAATTATTTGCATAAGTTCAATAAAAATCTGTTTTGTTCTATAAAACATAATAAAAAGACTGGTTATTTTACCAAGGCTTTGGCTAAAATAACATTTCCAGAAGTGTCCAGACTGTGTTAAAAAATTAAGGTTGACTTTATGAAGCCAATAAAAAGCCCTCTGAAAAACTGGCCAGATACCCATCAATAACATTTCCTGATCTGTAGTAAGTAACAGAGGTAACTTCCTGACAAATCTGGGGGTCAAAATATGCTTGAGAACCTCAAAAAAAATTTACCCAATGCATACAAGTATCTAATGGCACAAATAAAACCTGGACTCATAAGAGAGGGTCTAACCTAAAAATTCCTTATAAAAAGTTCCAGCAAAGCAGATTTTAAAAAGAGTCCAGATAATTAATAATTATTCTTACTGCACTTTATGCAAATAATCAGTATACTGAAGGTACAGTTTATCTTAACTAAATTAATTCTGCTATAATTTGTCTTTAGTAAAAAAAAAAAAAATTAAAGAGGAAGAAAAAAATTAATTAAAAAAAAAAAAGGCTGTAACTCACCTATATTAAATCCCAACCTAGTCTGTACTAAAATAATCTATTAAATAAAACTTAGGAACTGGCCTCAACAAAAGTCACCTATTAAAAATTTGTAATATATATAAACAAAGCCATAAAAACAAAAAATAGTAAACTCTGCCAAAAAACAAACTTTAATTAAATGTAAACCTTGCCACCAGTATTATTCAAAAAACTTCATCAATCCTCTGCTAACAAGAACTCCTAAAAACTAAAAAAGACTAAATTAAATAGCCACTTAAGTAATTAACCGCGTTCTACTGTAGCAGCTACACAACCTCCAACCCAGAGATGGGACTTAACCAATAAAGTAAAAAAAAAAAAAAAAAAGAATCATAACTTTAACCACCAAGCCCCTCAGCCATCATCTTCAATTAAAGATTTAATTTGCCAAGAAGAGGAGTGGAAAATGTTGTAACCCAGCCCTCTTTCCCCTGCCCACGCCTGTTCCCCAGCCCTCACCTGTTCCCCCCCCCAGCCCATTTCCCTCCTCCTCCCTCTCCCCCCAGAGTCAACTCGGGAACAAGGCAAGTCCCTCCTCCCCCCATGGTGGCTGAGAACAGTGCTTCCTAGCCATGTTCCCAGGCCCCCTCCTTCCCCTAGGGTTGCCAAGAACAAGCTTCAGGTACAAGGAAGAAAAGTCCCAAGTTTCACAAAATCCCCAAGTTTTCAGTAAATGAACAATGGTGGAAAACTCACTGAGACTTGATTAATTACTGTTGTATAACCATAACCATTGTGATATGAGATGTATCCATTGTCAACCAAAGCTGTATTAATTATTGTCCATTGCTGTATCCATGACTACCCAAGTTGTAACACCCCTTAACCAGCCACGTTTCACTTCCGTAATATGCTTGCCCAAAGCCTATAAAGGCAACTCACCCTCACACCTGGGCTGCTGACTGTCTCTCTGAGCAGCAGCCCCTGCGGCAGGTAAAATAAATTACCAATTAATTAACCTAAGTGGGGGGGTCCAACTCTATTTTTCCAGGTCTCCTAAGTTATTTCACCCTTTGTCCAGCATCCATTATGGCCTGTCTGTTTGATAAAAACCATTTTAACTTGAGTGAGATGATATCTCCTTATAGCTTTAATTTTCATTTACCTGATGATTAGTTATACAAATTGTTTTCATATACCTGCTGGGTATGTCCTCTGTTGAGAAATGTTGATTTAGTACTTTTGCATATTTTTTTCTTTTTCTTTTTTTCTTTTCTTTGAGACAGAGCCTCAAGCTGTCGCCCTGGGTAGGGTGCCATGGCATCACAGCTCACAGCAACCTCCAACTCCTGGGCTCAAGCGAGTCTCCTGCCTCTGCCTCCCAAG
>NW_003852505.1:3464951-3470609 GCF_000181295.1 Otolemur garnettii | reverse complement strand
CATTTATATTCTACATTTAGTAAGTTGCAATGTACCCTTGTAAGATGCACCGTACATGTGGTCCCACCGATTACCCTCCCTCCACCCATCCTCCCCACTCCTCTCCCCTCCCCTCCCTTTCCCCTTTCCCCTTATTCTTGGGCTATAATTGGGTTATAGCTTTAGTTTCATAGTAGGAATGAGTACATGGGATACTTTTTTTGCATATTTTTTAAAATTGGATCATTTGGGGTTTTCTTCCCTATTGAGTTGTTTGAGCGCTTTGTATATTCTGGTTATCAATCCCTTGTCAGAAGGGTAGTTTGCAAATATTTTCTCCCATTCTGAGGCTTATTTTTGAGGTGAAAGTACTAGGATTGGCTGATGGACTGAATATGTGGCTTTAAGAAAATGGATAGGTCAAGGATGATTCTTGGCTTTATGGCTTAAACAAAAAGATGATACATACGTGACACTTATTAGGAGGAATATAAGAAGGAACATATTTTGATGAGATAGGATAAACGTGATTGTGGATATTGTGACTTTGAGATGTGAATGGGCCTTCAGATATCTAGTATAACTAATAGGCAGTTGCATATACAGTCACAAGCTACCTAGCAGATTAACACTGTAGATACTGACATCTGCACACAAGCTAGCTTTTTGTATGATTTGAATTATTACTAGCTAATCTCTGCACTCGCCAGTGAAAGTTTAACTGCCAGGGCCCTAATCATTCACAAAATATGACTATCCCCAACACTTAGCTCATTAGGCAGCAGTGTGCAGGGGGAAAGGGCTTTGTAGTCTGATTTCTCAAGGGTTGGGCAGCAATTTTTTGAATGTTGATTTAAGTGAATATGAAGAAGACATACAGACAAATGAACTCAAAAATGTCTGTGTTCCTTTTTAAAATCTACTCCTTAGGAATTGGCATCTCACATGTATGTGGACGGACAAATAAAACTGTTTTTCATTTCTGGTAAGAACAATTGGAAATGCCTACGCCACAGTTCTGCCTATGCTTCTGTTGATAGCGGTGGTAGTGGTGTTGGGAACAGTTGGTAGGGTGGAAATAAAGACTGTAATTCATTTTAAGTGTGCCCTTATTTACCCCAAATGGAAAGATCTTGGCATTATCCTCCTATTCCAATGAGATGGAAACAGTGTCCTGCTAAGGAGAAGCCAGAGTACTGAGCCAAGGTGTATGCATTATTAAAGTCACAGACAACATGGAAAACATACAGGCTTGGGGCTTTAAAAGTGTTCTCGGCTCGGCGCCTGTGGCTCAAGTGGCTAAGGCACCAGCCATGTACACCTGAGGTGGCAGGTTCGAGTCCAGCCCGGGCCCGCCAAACAACAATGATGGCTGCAACCAAAACAAAAATAGCCAGGCGTTGTGGCGGGCGCCTGTGGTCCCAGCTACTTGGGAGGCGGAGGCAGGAGACTCGCTTGAGTCCAGGAGTTGGAGGTTGCTGTGAGCTGTGATGCCACAGCACTCTGCCCAGGGTGACAGCTTGAGGCTCTGTCTCAAAAAAAAAAAAAAGTGTTCTCTGGTATATTCCAAGTCTACAGTTGTTCAGCTAAATGCATCTGAGAATGCTCCCAACCTTGAGGGGTTTCTCTAGAGACGGGAGCAATTCTAGGATAAGACATACTAGGTTCAGGTGGAGGCTTCCTGAGTCATGGGGAGTATGACAGCAAGGTTCCCTGCAGCACAGTCATCAGAACTGTCAGACCTAACTGGAGGGGGCAGCCTGGTCGAGGATGGATTTTTTTCTTACTTTTATTTGGCGTAATTTCATTCTAACAGAAAAATTTCAAAGGAAGTGTAAGGAATTTTGAAATATGCTTCACTCGGGTTCTCTAAATGTTAACACTCTACCACATTTGCTTTATCATTCTGTCTCTACTAGGAATAAAATATTTTCCTGATCTGTTTGGAAATAAGCTGTAAACATAGTGCCACTTTAGCCTTAAATAGTTCAGTGTATAATTTCTAAGAACAAAAGTTGGTTACATAACATTATAAAAACCAGAACGTAAATTGATCCATTACAATGTTCTTTTGGATTTTTGTATTATTCAAATACACTTTTTGAGAGCAATTATTTAATCTATCTTATAAGTAAGACTTTCCAGAGTTGGAATGGTCCCTTGAGATTATTCAGTGACGCCCTCTGCCTGTTTGTGCTGCTACCACAGAATACCACAGACTAGGCAATTTATAAAACATTGAAATGTATTTTTCACAGCTCTGGAGTCTGGGTAGTCTGAAGGCAAGGTGCCAGCATTTGGTGACTCATGGAAGTGAAATAGCAGAAGAGAACGAACCCACTCCCTCCAGCCCTTTTGTAAGGGCCCGAATCCCATCGATGAGGGCTCAGGGCTCTGTCCTCATGATTTAATCATATCCTAAAGTCCCCCCCAATGCTATCACGCTGGCCATTAAGTTTCAACACATGAATTTCAGGGGACACATTAAGGCTATAGCATCCTTTCAACAAATGTGTAAATATAAAATACTTCCTACACCAAATGCTGGTGAGGATGTAAAAAAAAACTAAACCACTCATAACTTGCTGGTGCGAATGTAAAATGGTACAGCTACTCTGGAAAATACTTTGGCAGTTTCGGTAACAAAACAGAGCATGCAACAAATATATGGCCCAGGAAGGCCAATGTGGACTCGAAGCGGGTAGGAACAATTCAGCACAACCCCCAGAACAGTTCCCCAGGGCTCATGAGCAGCCAGCTCAGTGCTGTTTCCAGCATAGTAGATACCTCAGTTCGAAGATTTTCTCCCTCTCAATCTAGGTCTTAAGTATTTTTTTTGTTTCTTTGTTTAGTTGGTTGAGTATTTCCTTATGTGAACTTACAGCGTTAGTCATGTAATTTTATTCAACTATTTCCATCAAGCCAATCTCTCTCTCTTTCTCTCTTTCTCTCTTTCTCTTTTTAGAGATGAGTTCTCTGTCGTCTAGGCCAGAGTGCAGTAGTGTGATCAGAATTCATGGTAGCCTCGAACCCTGACCTCAGGTGATTCTCCTGTCTCAGATTCCTGAGTAGCTGGGATTACAGGGCAAGCCACCACTTCTGGTTCCAAACTCTCTCCCTCTCTCTCTCAAATCATGTGCACGCAATGTAATTTTACATTGCTCTAGCGAGTGTGCACCATCATTTTTAAATAGTACTACTTCACCCAGCTACGTGGGAGGCTCAAGCAAGAGAATCACTTGAACCCAAGAGTTAGAGGCTGCTGTGAGCTAAGAGGAGATGCTACGGCACTCTACCAAGGGTGACAAAGTGAGACTCGATCTCAAAAAAAAAAAAAAAAAAAAAAAGAAAATACTATGGGCAGCGCCTGTGGCTCAAAGGAGTAGGGCGCTGGCCCCATATGCTGAAGGTGGTGGGTTCAAGACCAGCCCTGACCAAAAACTGCAAAAAAAAATAGTTTTCAAAAAAATAAAAATAAAAAATACTACTACTTCATATAGTCATCTTGTTATTATATTACATTCCTGAGGGCAATGAACTACTGATTACGTCCACTGGCAATGTACAAATTTACCTATCCACCCACAACATATACACACAATTTCCTAGTTAGGCATATTAAAATACTTTAAAATTATTGTAGCTTGCAATTTTTCCTGATTATATGACTGTACATTATTTTTGTGAGTTTCCTCTTATATACATTATGAGAATGCCTATAAAATAAACCAGCAAGTAGATTATTAATACAACATTAATATTACTAGATAAGTTCTGTCTGCTTATAATGAGCTTCTATTATTTTTGTCATCAAAAAGTTTCAATTCCTACGATTGTGGAAAGACTATATCAGACAGACCTGACACCCAAACACTAATATCCTTAAGTAGAGAGGCTTTTAACAAATTGCCTAAGCTCTTGAGTCTCAGCTTCCTCCCATCTAGGACAGGCATGCTAACATGCCTACACACAGGTCTTCAGTAATAATTAAATGAGATAATGCATGCGAAGTGCTTAGCAATGCTTGACTTGACGTAGAAATGCTCTGTAAACGTTTATACCATCTTCTAACATGTGGTGGGCTGTAGTAAATCTGTAATAATGCTAGATGAAGCTTCCCAGAAGATATGCATGGCACTTAGATGGTAGATCTCCCTCACCAGGGCTCACAGCATTAGTGGAATGAAAGCATGTTGATTCTCAGTCTCTTTCTACTTTTTCATTGGCTATATCCTCATCACAGCCCTGTGAAGATGGTAAGACAGATACTTTGACCTGGCTTTTCATCTGTGACCAAAATGATGTTATGGAGAGAATAAATAAGCTCGTCTATTCAACTAATATTTATTGAGCCTTTAGTGGGCGCCTAACATGGCCGGAAGCTGGAGACAGGGCAGTGAACAAAAGTCTATGCTCTCGAGGACCGTATAAGCTGGTGGTAGAAAAAACGCAGGAGGATGAATAAGTAAAATCTGCTACCTCGGGTAATGGTAAGTGCTAAGGGGCAAAATACAGTGGGAAAGAGAGAGAACTGCAATTTTTGATAAGATGGCCAGAAAAGGCCTCAATATAGGTGGAATTTTAGCAAAAATCTGAAATAATAGAAGTGAAGGCCACAGTAAACACTTGGCAAATGTGAATTGATACTGGAGGTAAAGAGACAAGATCAGGTGGGGTCAGTGTGTACTGAGTCCACATGAGGATTGAAGATGCTGCCTGGGGTTACCACCTCTGCTGGGGAGTGGATATGGGGTTTACTCTTGTTGCTGATGTGCCTTCTGGACACCAGGGTCTGGTTAATTAATCCTTATAGCTGTCCTCTGAGGAAGGAGCCTTCAATGTCTTTAGTTCCTAACCAAGGAGATGGAGGCTGCTCAGAAAGGCTTAGTGGCTTCCCAAAGGCCACACAGACAGAAGGGAGTGAGCCGGGATTTGAACCTGTGAAGAGATTTTGTGTTCAGCAGCCCGTGGTAGGAGCAGATTCGGGTCATTTAGTGGCGTGGTTCCCTTGGCACGTCATGGATGTGTGAGACCTTAGTAGATGCTGATCAGTATGTGAGGGAAAGCTCAGTCAAAAGAGGGAACAGGAGGAGCCCCAGGAGGGCTTGTTTCAAGGAACCTGACTGAAGCTCCTGAATGTTGGTGAAATCTGGCCTAAGTCATCAACAGGATGGGAATGAAAAGAGAACTCACAATGGGTGGAAAATAAATTTACAACGTAGGTTGGGACTGAATTTGTGGTTATAGAATGCCAGTATTGGGGATCGTGGAAACCAGGGAACGCCTTAATGAAAGCAGCATTTTAGGATAGTGGGTAGTGGGGCAGAGACTCACTATTGGCTAATGGTTACATTCGCCGCAGTAATGGGGATGAGTTACAAGATCTAGACCGAAGTTTCTACCTTGGGGGCCATGGTTACCCTACACCAGGAATGAAAATCCCCTTGTCAGTGCATATAAACGTCTCCGTGTGTGTCATTTTATGGGGAGGGGGATTCAAACCTAGGTTTATTCTTCCTTCCTTTTCTTCCTCCCTCTTTTTCTTTAAGATGAAATTCATATAACATAAAATTAATTAAAGTGCAAATTCAGTAATATTGAGTACATTTACAATGTTGTGCAATTATAGCCTTTGTCAAGTTCCAAAACATTTTCATCACCTAAAGAAACTCCATGGCT
>NW_003852505.1:3454741-3463916 GCF_000181295.1 Otolemur garnettii | reverse complement strand
TGACTCCACAGAACTCTACTGAGGGTGATGAAGTGAGACTCTGTCCCTAAAAAAATATAATAATAATAAAAAAGAAATGCTGCTAATTTCTAAATTGGTTTTATTCTAGGGATTCTCGGCTCAGTAGCATTCATCATTATGGATTTTAATTCAGTCAGGCACAGATAATGTAATATGTATCTGAGAAATCTGCAAAAACTCTGAAGTCACTGGAAACAGTACATTTACCATCATTCACGGCTAAGAGTTGACAGTTTCCATTGGAATAACTTACCTAGAGTACAAAACTATTGGTACTCCAAAGTGTAACTATAATATATTTTATGGAAAATAGAAGTCTGACTAGAAGCCAAAAGCTATGGGAAATACAGATTGATAGATTGATATCAAAGGAAATGTTTTTTCCATGCAAGAACCAAGTACATGCATACTGACACTAATCAAAGACATAATTCCACAGACTGAAGACCTGTAGGTGTTTTCCCTACAATGCAAGTGAAAGAGGTTGACCTTACTACCATGGGAGATAAAACAGGAATTGCGTTAATAGAGAAGCGGAATGAAGATGGAATTTGGTGTTTGCAATCTGTGATTTTAGACTTAATGGCCAAATATCTTTAATTTTGCATTCATTTTAATGTTTCTTCTTAGGATTTTAAATACAAATAAGGACCAATTGAAGGCACCTTCTAAGTAACAAGTGGAAAAAGGATCTTACCTTATGTAGTGAGTTCAAGGGATTTTGAGGTTTAGCAAGGAAAAAAATATGACCAGGAGGTGGCAGTAACACACAACAAGCTTTATTGGGTGACACAGGTAGATTTGCATGCAGGAGGAAATCCCTGACAGTATGGTATCTTCTGAATGGGCAAAGGCCACCAGCCAGAAGGGAAGGAGAGCAAGGGAATTCCCTGGGCAGAGGGAGGCTGGAGAGGAGACTATATGTCTAAGATGTCCCTCAGCAACACTGTGGGAAGTCTGTGGGTCAGAGAGCTCTGAAAGGTAGTAGCTTGAGGTCTTTTATAGGTACAAAGTTTATCTCATGTAGGTTTATCAGATGTTTGCGGGTTTCACAGGGGACTCAAAGCAAGCAGGCACTAAGTGGCTAAAATTCTGCACATTGGGACTATATTTATAAAAGTTGGATATGTAAAAATTTGAGTCTTGCATCAGCAGGCTTTTGATCTAATCGTAATGAGTCCCAACATGCTATGAAGAAGTCACTAACACAAGGCCAAGATAGAGTCTATTTTGGGTGCATTTATATAACAGTCTCCCCCTTATCTTCATGTTGTTTTAGAGTTTACATTGTATGTTATTTCCAAATGCCAGCAATAAAGACCGTAAAGACTCAGAATTCTTTATGCGCGTAAACTAGAATCTTAAAACCTGTTTACAGCAAGCCTGTCTATTTATTGTGGAAAAACCAGGAGAATAGATAAGGAAAGAAGATTTTTATTTTTTTTTTCCATCTGAGGTCAGCAGAGTGATATTATGCCCCCTTTGGCATGTGTCCTTGGTTAGAAGCAAAACTTGTGAGTGTTATCTATTGACATGCGGTGAGATGTGTTAATAAGTAAGCAGACTTCAGCAGCCAATCAATAGTATAGGGTTATGTGGGTATGTAACTCCATAACCCCAAAAGGTAATGAGATTCGTGGGGCTTGCACTGGAGGAGGCTCAAGATCATTAAAACATATAGGAAAAGAGGACAATGTTTGTAAGGGCATACACCATTGGCAGGGATTGCATTTATTATCATTCCAAGGATTAGCAAAAACTATCATTTTGCTTCTGTAATCCCATTTAATTTGTTGGTACTGGCATTGGATTGTAGGGTTTTAAATTTGATTGCACTGATCATGAGCATCCTGGTTGTAGCACTGGCTGAGTACTATCTCTGGGTGTCCCTTAAATGAGACTCAATGGGTAGAGGCCAGTTGATCTAGTTGTTTGATGACACTAGATAATAGTGATTTTCATCTGAGTTGAAGTGAAAATTGGCCATAGAAAATGAAAAACAGGACTTAGAAACATTATGAGCCACAAGTGGTATCTTAAGAGTCTACCTTACCCAGAACAGATGTTTTAAGTAGTGATAGAGACAGGAGGAGTAGTGGTAGAGTCACTGTTAATGTCTCTAGTACAGTTAGTGGTACTGACCCACCCGAAAGCCAGCAGCCTGGTTCCTAATGTCCCCAGTCTGACCTATGTTGAGTGTTTCCCTGTGATGCGCATGTGACATGTTGTTTCCTGACACACTTTGCCAACAGTAGGGTGTAGATTACCAGAGACCTGTTGGATTTGCATTGAAGGGTAATCCACCACCATGTAGTCAACATAGGTTAGGGTAGGAATTTCTCAGGTAAGAAAGTGTCATAGTAATAGAGTAGGGGCTAAAGTCAGAGGTCATCTGTGAGCAGCAGTAGGTGATCTGAATGTCCCCTGGGTACCACTCAAATAATGTTATCCAGTCTGGGGGTGATTAGTTTTACCTCCTAGGCTTTAGGAGCAAGTCCGGGTTTGTTCTTCAGTGCCTTTAGTGGAGCACAGTATGTGGACAGTATATGAGGATGTCCTCTCCAGATAATGGTGGACAGCTTGCTTCACTTAAGCTGGATGATAAGCAGAGACAGGCTGAGGATGATGCCAGACTCAGTGGCCCACACTAGGCCCTCATCAGGATCAAAGAGGACGAGACCAGGTTCTGGATTTTCTAGAAGGAAGAATGGAAAGGTTAAAGTACCAAGTAGATGTTCCTTTTTTATGGTAGCAATGTTAGGAACCCCATCTGTGAAAACTGGTAACCAAGTTGTGTCCATTGTGGTGTATACACTATCAGAAGCTGCCGTGTGTGTGTTCGTGCTCTTCTCATTTGTCGCGAATTTAAATATGGTGTAGTATACCATAAGAGTGTTAGTTAACGTCATCAGGACTATGGGCAGTGATTTTGACTTGGGGAACCATTATCCAAGTTCTCTCAGTAGCCCTTGTTTTAAAAGCTATTATCTCTTTCTATGACACCTTTTGATGTAGAATGATAAGGTAGGTGAAAACAGCAGGAAATATTATTTTGTAATGACCACTGTTGCTTTGCTTTGTGGTGAAGTGAGAGCTCAGTGTATAACTTGTAGTACAGTGACTCAGAAAGCACCCTCAATAACATTAGCAGAGGTTGGTGCATTGCATGGGTAAGCCAACAGAAAGCCTGTGTAAGTATCCACCCATGCTCAGGCATGTTTAATGGCTCCTACCACTACTGGGAGAGACCCAGTGAAATCAATTTGCCAGTTGTAGCCTTTCTCCTTGTATAAATTTCTGCTCCCATGCAGTAGACCTAGTGTCTAGATTTCTGGCATGTAGTGCAGTCCCCAATGGCTTTGTGTAAAGCTCTCTTCTGCTGGGTCAACTCCTCCATTAACAATTCATTTTAATGATGTCCAAAGCCCTCACCTCTAATATGTTCACTGATAGAAAGGGTAGGATGAATTGTCCCCCCAAGTTTTGGTGACTCCCCCTCTTTCAAGAGCCTTCTATGTTTTAGTGACTTGGTTTGTTTGTCATCCTCAGTGCTGCATCATGCCTCCTTAAGTCTTATTTGGTATGAGCCAAGGAATGGTTCACCAAGATGGGCACTGGGATCCATGGTGACAATATTTTGCCACATTTCTTTGCTCCAAATGTCATATCCTTGTATTTTCCAGCCCTTATTTTGCCACATTCTTGATCAAGTAGTTAGCCCATTACGTATCCCCCAGTAGTAGGCAGAAATATGAACCTTAGGAATATGCTTGAGCTACAAGTATTTCACACAGCTGACTCCAGTGGTCACTTTGGTATATTCCCCATATGGACTATTTGAATAGGGGTGATAGGCTGCAGATGTCCATGGTCTGACTCCCTAATACACCTTACTCACTCCATCAGTAAAGGAAGACCATTGCTTTTCTTATTTTAGGGGAGCTTCCCAACCACTTTCCAGTCTCCATTGAGCAAAAGGGGGAGGCATTTCTACAGGTGTTGCCAGGTTAACCTCAGTGGCAAGATATATGGATATTTCTTCATGGAACTGTGACACTCCAGTTGAGCCAGGCTTAGCTTAGCTTGATCCTTTAGATATCATTTCCATTTTAATAAGGAGGCCTCTGTTATACCCTAGTTTTACAGGGGTCTTTTTCCATTATCCCGGGTGTAATAGGAATCTCAGTACCTAGGATATCTGCTCTGCGTCAGTAAGGACTTCAGTTTTGTTAAGTGCCTAGTATGCCTCAAGGAGTTGCCTCCTTAGTAGGAACTACCTTTGGGCTGAACCTGGGATCAGCTTACAACAAAAGCCAATAGACAGCCTTTTTGCCTGTCTCTTTGGTCCAGAGGTCCCAGGAGCAAATTTGGGGGTGGCTGAAACTTCTAATTATAAGTCCTGCTCTTGGGGCACTCATGGGACAGTTCAAGTGACAGCCTCCTTTACTTTATCTATTGCCTGTTGCTGCTCAGATCCCCACTGAAAAGTGAAAGACTTACAGATAGGATTGATTTGGGCCAAGACATATTGGAGGGGAGGAATGTGTTGGTGCAGAGTCAGGCCTGATCTGTCCTTTACCCAGCCTACCGAATCTTGGGCCTCTTTTACCAGCATAGGAGGTTGAGAACTGGAAGTTTATCTTTTACCAGATTTGGAATGGTTTGTCCTTCTGAGTTCCAAATGTAGCTCAAAAATTTAACAGACTTGGAGGGGCCCTACAAGTTATATGGGGCAGTTGTCCATCCCCTCTCAGAGAGGTTATTTACTCACTGTTGTGATGAAATTTTTTTTTTTTTTTTTAGAGACAAAGTCTCACTTTGTCTTGTCGCCTTGGTAGAGTGCTATGGCGTCACAGCTCATAGCAACCTCCAGCTCTTGGACTTAGGCAATCGTCTCGCCTCAGCCTCCCAAGTAGCTGGGACTGACTACAGGTGCCTGCCACAACCCCCGGCTATTTTTTTTGTTGTTGCTGTTTGGCTGGGGTTGGGTTCGAACCTGCTACCCTTGGTATATGGGGCCAGCACCCTGCTCACTGAGCCACAGGCACCACCCTTGTGATGGCCTTTGAGGCAGTCTTGGTAAGGTCCAGTGAGGGGAATGTTATTTATATAATGCCAAAGCCAAGTTTCTGATGGGAGTGTGAGGCGAGTATCTAGGTATTGCCCTGCGTGCAATCACAAGGCCCTTTAGCCCATAGGAAACCAGAAAAAGGTGTCCTGCTAACCCTCAAAGGTGAAGGTGAAGTGTGATTGACTCTCCTGTGAAATTTTCATTGAATAGAGCATGTTAGCCACGTCTAGCTTTAAATCATTTACCCATCTTATTTTGTGTGTCGTTCATTAAGAGGATAATATCTGGTAAAGGTGCTTTAATAAAGGGGACAGACTGATTTAACTCTCTAAAGTCTATAGTTAGCCTCCACATTAGTGGTGGCTTAAGCACAGCAATTCCCATCCTCATTAGGTGAAGCTTGCTCCCCGACAGACACATTATAGCCAGGCAGTCCCTTGTTGATTTGGTGCCTGGATTAGGTCCCTACCGAGAGACTGGGCCTCAGGGTGAGAGAGAGGACTTCTCTCATGCAAGTGAGAAACCTCCACTCCTTCTTGGCCCTCCCATTTTCCCTTTTCTATCCTTATCACTTTGCAGGTGGTTACCAGCAAATGAAAGGGTAAATCATCCTGGTCACTATCATGGTGGTGTTGAGCTGCCTTTTCCTCTAGTGCACCGGTCCTCTTCCTTAGGGGCCTCCCCTCTGGTTCAACTCCCTGCAAGAAATTTAAGCTCCTACCTTCTCTCCAGTCAGTGATCTGGTGAGAAGCGGTTGTGAGCAAGGCCCAGCATGTCTGGTGGTTTGGAGCACCTGTTCAGTAGTGCAGCCACCTCCTGGGGAGTCCTGAAGAGAAACAAGCATATCAACTTCTCTACCATTTGTTGTTTCAAGTAACACTTTAGTCAGCTTAGTCCAAGGGTTAGAATCTCTATATCCTTCTGGGGAGGGGCTACAATGAGGCCTTTCGCAATAGCAGATCCAAATATGACAGCAGCAGAGGCAGGCCAGTTGTTTACAAAGGTGACTCTCCCAAGTGTGCTTAGGATTCTGGCCTCAGCCTGCCATCTCTACCTTATGGGCTCATTAACTGCTACAGCAGTCCACAGGAAAGAGGACATTCTCTTATCTCATGGTACTGGTGGGTAATTACTTGGACATGAGCAGGCTGGACAGCAGATGCAGTTAGGTTATTTTGGCTATTCGGGATCGGCTTGAGTCAGGCCTGATCTGTTATCAGAATAGGGCTGAAAGGGCTAATCAGGACCTTTCAGGTGCAAAATATTACAGGTGTGGTGTTTGGGGAAACTGATCAATGTTCCAGGGACTTTCTGACATGGACAGATATTGATAGATACAAGTGTTATGGGAACATGTTATAGGAGCAGAGTTGATCAAGACCCTTGGAAACTAAGAAGCAACTGATACCCCTCAAAAGTTGTGTATAAAATCTAGGCCCTTCACAGTAGCTTTAAAGAAACTGAAATAGCTAGGAATATACCTAACGAAAGAGATGAAGGACCTTTATAAAGAAAATTATGAGTGTGGCGCCCACAGCTAAGTGGGTAGCGTGCAGTCCACATACACCAGGGCTGGCAGGTTCAGACCAGCCCAGGCCAGCTAAACAATGACAACTGCAATAAAAAAAAAAAATAGCAGGGTGTTGTGGTAGGTGCCAGTATTCCCAGGTACTTGGGAGGCAGAGGAAAGAGAATTGTTTAAGCCCAAGAGGTTGCTGTGAGCTGTGACTCCACAGAACTCTACTGAGGGTGACATAGTGAAACTCTGGCTAGAAAGAAAGAAAGAAAGAAAATTGTGAAACCCTAAGAAAAGGAATAGGAGAAGATATTAACAAATGGAAGTACATACCATGCTCATAGCTGGGAAGAATCAACATTGTTAAAATGTCTATACTTCCCAAAGCAATCTACTGTTTCAATGCCATCCCTGTTAAAATACCAACATCGTACTTTCAAGACTTGGAAAAAATAATTCTTCGTTTTGTACGGAACCAGAAAAAAAACCATATAGCTAAGGCAGTTCTTAGTAATAAAAACAAAGCCGGGGGTAGCAGCATACCAGACTTTAGGCTGTACTACAAGGCCATAGTGGTCAAGACAGCATGCTATCGGCACAAAACTAGAGACATAGACATCTGGAACCAAATAGAAAACCAGGAGATGAAATTAACATCTTATAGCCACCTAATCTTAGATATACCAAACAAGAACATCCACTGGGAGAAACAATCCCATTCAATAAATGGTGTTGGGAGAACTGGATATCCACAGGTAAAAGACTGAAACTGGACACATATCTTTCTCCATTCACTAAAACTGATTCAAGATGGATAAAAGACCTAAATTTAAGGCATGAAATGATAAAAATCCTCAAGGAAAGCACAAGAAAAACACTTGAAAAGATCGGGCTGGGGAAAGACTTTACGAAGAAGACTTCCCGTGGCAATTGCAACAATGACGAAAATAAACGAATGGGACTTAATTAAACTGAAAAGCTTCTATACAGCTAAGGAGACAACGACCAAAGCAAATAGACAACCTACACAATGGGAAAGGATATTTGCATATTTTGAATCAGACAAAAGCTTGATAAGTAGAATCTACAGAGAAATCTTTTTTTTTTTTTTTGTAGAGACAGAGTCTGACTTTATCACCCTTGGTAGAGTGCTGTGTCATCACAGCTCACAGCAACCTCCAACTCCTGGGCTTAGGCAATTCTCTTGCCTCATCCTCCCAAGTAGCTGGGACTACAGGCATCTATTAAATAGCAGACAACGCACGGCTATTTTTTGTTGCAGTTTGGCCAGGGCCTGGTTTGAACCCATCACCCTCAGTATATGGGGCCGGGGCCCTACCCACTGAGCCATAGGCACTGCCCAAAAATTGAATTTTTTTTTTACATATACATGTGTTTATTTGGTTTCCATTTTTTGCCTTCGCAAAATTAAGGCTTAAAATTTAATAACAACAATGTTTAAGGACTAGAAACAAAAACCTCGTAAAGAATGAATGAAGATAAATACATTCAGAAAAGAAATCAGATGACTGCTGCAATGAAATATTGAACAATAATAATAATAATGCAAAAAAAGTAACATTCACATTGTCAAATAAGAGTATGTCTACTTGGGTGGCGCCTGTGGATCAAGGAGTAGGGTGCCGGCCCCATATATCATTTATCCCCATTGATAAATGAGGATACAATATACTAAACAACATATTAACAAGTTGAATTAAAAATTAATGTTTAAGTAATGTACTTTGGTCAAAATTAAATCTAATTTATGTGAGAATTAGCCACTATTTTCTTTTCTTTTCTTTTTTTTCTTTCCCTCACCCCCTCCCTCCTTCTCTGTCTGCTCTCCCCTTCCCCTATGCCCCACCATGTCATTAATTGTCATTAATTGTCCTCATATCAAAGTCGAATACCGTTCCTGTGATGCTTCACTAAGAATAATGTGATCCACCTCCATCCAGGTTAATACAAATGCTGCAAAATCTCCACTTTTTAATGGCTGAATAGTATTCCATGGTATACATATACCACAGCTTGCCAATCCATTCCTGGGTTGAAGAGCATTTAGGCTGTTTCCACATTTTAGCGATTGTAAATTGGGCTGCAATAACAGTCTAGTACAAGTGTCTTTACAATAAAAGGTTTTTTTTTTTTTTCCTACTGGATAGGTGCCCAGTAATGGGATTGCAGGATCAAATGGGAGGTCTAGCTTGAGTTCTTTGAGGGTTCTCCATACTTCTTTCCAAAAATGTTATATTAGTTTGCAGTCCCACCAGCAGTGTAAAAGTGTGCCCTTCTCTCCACATCCATGCCAGCATCTGCAGTTTTGAGATTTTGTGATATAGGCCATTCTCGCTGGGGTTAGATGATATCTCAGGGTGGTTTTAATTTGCATTTCTCTAATAGTTAGGGATGATGAGCATTTTTCATGTGTTTGCTAGCCATTCATCTGTCTTCTTCTTCTTCTTCTTCTTTTTTTTTGAGACAGAGCCTCAAGCTATCCCCCTGGGTAGAGTGCCGTGGCATCACAGCTCACAGCAACCTCCAACTCCTGGGCTCAAGCGAGT
>NW_003852505.1:3450828-3454333 GCF_000181295.1 Otolemur garnettii | reverse complement strand
AGCCCCATCTGTCTTCTTTAAAGAAGGTTCTGTTCATCTCTCTTCCCCATTGATGTGTGGGATTGTTGGTTTTATTCTTGTGGATTAATTTAAGCTCTGTATATATCCTAGTTATTAAGCTTCTGTCTGATTCAAAATATGCAAATATCCTTTCCCACTGGGTAGGGAAATATCCTTTTCCCATTTGAGAAATTAAATTAATCCACGTAAAAATGCCAACAATTCTATACATCAATGGGGAAGAGACATGAATAGAACCTTCTCTAAGAAGACAGACGAATGGCTAAAAAACATATGAAAAAATTCTCATCATCCCTAATTATTAGAGAAATGCAGATCTAAACCACCCTGAGATACCATCTAACCCCAGTGAGAATGGCCCACATCACAAAATCTCAAAGCTGCAGGTGCAGACATGGATGTGGAGAGAAGAGAACACCTTTACACTGCTGGCGGGACTGCAAACTAATAAAACCTTTTTGGAAGGAAGTACAGAGAATCCTCAAAGAATTCAAACTAGACCTCCCATTTGATCCTGTAATCTCATTACTGGGCATCTACCCAGAAGGAAAAAAATCCTTTTCTCATAAGGACACTTGCACTAGACTGTTCATCACAGCTCAATTTACAATCACCACAATGTGGAAACAGCCTAAATGCCCCCCAACTCAGGAATGGATTAACAGGCTGTGGTATATGTACACCATGGAATACTATTCAGTTATTTAAAAAGATGGAGACTTTACATCTTTTGTATTAATCTGGAGGGAAGTGGAACACATTATTCTTAGTAAAGCATCACAAGAATGGAGAAGCAAGAATCCTATGTATTCAATTCTGATATGAGGACAATTAATGACTTAGTACATGGTGGGAGGTGGGGGATGGGAAGAGCAGAGAGAGGGAAGGAGGGAGGGAGGCAGAGGGTTACAGTGTGTAACACACCTTTTGGGGATGGGACACAATTATTTTAAAAAAGGAAAGTTATCAACAACAACAAAAAGGATACCTGACTCACAATGGCTAATTTGAATAGGTACTGAAAATACATACACATCACAAATCATGATTGTGATATTCTCAAGGGCAATACAGAATACGTACTTCACTACATAAGAGAGAAAATTTTGTTGTATGTGCTTTACAACATTTGGATTTTTTTTTTTTTGTCTTTTTGCTAATGTTCACAGGGGATCTCACTGGCTGGTCAAAATAGAGAACAAAATCAAGCTTAGTTTCATATTCAATGTCAGGAAAAATGAATATATTTTGGAGCACTTATTCCTTATTAGTCAATTATTTGAATTTCAAAAGCTCTTTTCTGAGAATAGTTCTAGGCATTATAATAGGAATTGCATCTTCAGATTGTCATAGGAATTAAGTGGGTACAAGAGATACTGTGTCATGAGACTCCCTTAGCCACTAGGACAATCATGTATGGCAGATTTTTTTTTTTTTTGAGGCAGAGTCTCACTATGTTGCCCTCAGTAGAGTGTTGTGGCATCACAGCTCACAACAATCTCAAACACTTGGGCTTAAGAGATTCTCTTGCCTCAGTCTCCCAAGTAGCTGGGACTACAGTTGCCTGACCCAATGCCCGGCTATTTTTCGTGTTGTTGTTGTTGTTGTCATTGTTGTTTAGCAGGCCTAGGCTGGGTTCAAATCCACCAGCCCCTGTGTAAGTGGCTGGAGCCCTAACCACTGAGCTATGGGTGCCGAGCCATATATGGCACATTTCAATGGGCCAAAGAATAGAGCAAGTCCTTTTATTTCACTGATGGCTGGAAAGTCATCAGTCTTATAAAGAGGATCATACGTCATTAAAATCTGCCCTCACATTCATTTCTCTCTTTTGGCAAAATTCAGGGACCATCTCTTCTGATGCTGGAAAAGTGTGTTTCTTAGTTAAGGGAGTGCCCAGCATGGTGCTCAGTGTATTTCTGCAATTCTCAATTTACAGACAGTTGAATTCCAAACCTTATCTGGTTCTCAAGAGTAGAATTTCTAATTAAAGCCATGTTACACATCAGTGGTCCCCAACCATTCTGGCACCAGGGCCCGGTTTCATGAAAGACAATTTTCTATGAATGGAAGTGGGGGAATGGTTTCAGATGATTCAAGCACATTACGTTTATTGTGCATTTTATTTCTATGATTATTACATTGTAATATATAATGAAATAATTATATAACTTGCCATAATGCTGAACCAATGAGAGCCCTGAGCTTGTTTTCCTGCAATTTAGACGGTCCCAGCACTAGCACCAGCTCAGTTCCACCTCAGATCATCAGGCATTAAACTGTCATAAGAAGCGTGCAACCCAGATCCCTCTCGTGTGCAGTTTACAGTAGGGTTCCTGCTTCTATGAGAATCTAATGTCCTGACTGATCCAATAAGAGGGGAGGCCAGGCAATGATGCAAACGATGAGGAGTGGCTACAAATACAGATGAAACGTCCCTGCTTGCCCACTGCTCTCCTCCTGCTGTGCAACTCAGTTCCTAAAATGCCAGGGACTAACCATTACAGGTCTGTGTGGTGGGGGTGGGGTTGGGGCCCACAGTTAGAGATGGGAATAACCCATAAAATGAAGTATTGTAAAAAATAGTAGAAAAAACAGTAAAAAACAAAACAGTTGCAAAACAAGTATCAAAGCAGAAAACAAAAAACTCATTAAAAATAACATTTGTTGTTTAAAAAAAAAAAAGACAGTAAGTCTATTTGGATTGGTTTGGTAAGCATTAAATGCCCATAACTTAGGTAGGCAAAATGTTTCTTTCTTAGATCAAGCAGACAAAGTTATTCGCAGGGGTACAGATTTGAATGGCATAATTACTAATGATGTTCTTGGAGAACACATATTTGGAAGCACATACGGAACGTTTATGTAAATCTGTGATACGATAGGCCAAAGTGCTGGCCTCAACAAATTTCTACAAACTGATATCACATGGATTATATTCCTCTGAACACAATTACATAAAATTATAAAACAATGACAAACAATTAACTAGAAAATATCCCCCCCACACACACACATCTGGAAATTGTGAAACAGATATACAATCAACTCAAGAGTAAAAGAAGAAAAAATAGCAGCAAACACTATATATACCATTGATTAATTACCCAATGTCCCCACCACTGATTTCTATATTTTTTAATCCTCACAACCCTATGAGGTTGATTCTATTGTTATTCCATTCGCAGATGAAGGAATTGGGGACCCTAGAGGATAAATGGCCAAAGTAATATAGCCAGAAAATGGTGAAGCTGGGTTTTCTACACAGCAGGCTGGCTCCAGAGTTTATATTCTAATTCTATTAAGCTGCCTCCTAAAATAAAATACAAAACACATGCAGAATGATTTTTTTAAAAAAAGAAAAACTTTGGGTATGCAGTCAAAGCAGTACTTAGAGGTAAAACTATAACATCTTTTATCCATTAAAGAAGTTGAATCACTAGTTAACAAGTTTTCCATAAAGAAAAGACCAGCCGGCTCGGCA
>NW_003852505.1:3448389-3450181 GCF_000181295.1 Otolemur garnettii | reverse complement strand
GGTTCGAATCCAACCCGGGCCCACCAAAACAACAATGACGGCTGCAACCAAAAAATAGCTGGGCGCTGTGGCAGAAGCCTGTAGTCCAGCTACTTGGGAGGCTGAGGCAGAAGACTCACTTGAGCCCAGGAGTTGGAAGTTGGAGGTTGCTGTGAGCTGTGATGCCAGAGCACTCTACCCAGGGGGACAGCTTGAGGTTCTGTCTAAAAAATAAATAAATAAATAAGAAAATAATTAATGCAATCTAGCGCATAAACAAATTAAATGTTATGTATGTGTATTCAAATAGAAAAATATAGAATAAAGTTCAAAAATATGATAAAATATTTTGGCAAACTGGAAATAGGATAAACTTCCTTAACCTAGTAAGAGGCATCCACATAAAAACAAAAAACAAAAATCCAGGACTGTGTGTGCGCTTCAAGATTGTTGCAGTCACTGGGACAAAGCTGGGCTTGCTATACGAGCTGTTAAAATAAACATTTCTTTTCTTGCTAAAACTTTACTTGCTTTTCTTCTCTTCAGTTATTTTGGCAACTACCTCCAGCCATAACTGCACTGCTCTAGGAGTACCACAAATCACTTGCCTGGCAATGGGAAACTCCTCTCATTGTAGCCCATTTTCAGGTCATGGGTACCCTACCATCAATCCAGATGTACTCTTCTCTCTTTTTTTTTTCTGTGTAAGCCCACAGGTCTTACAAAGTTCTATAACATCCTTTTGTGATAACCAGCAGAGAGGTTGACCTCCTTCTTGGGGCAGCCTTGTGCCTCAGACCCCCAAATCATTTCCAGCGTCACAGGTTCACTCAAATCTTGGCACAAGGCTTGGTTGATTAATGAGGCACAGAGTGAGACCACACAGGGGAATGCAACACCCAACTGATAAAGAGGCATTTCAAATTTTGAGTCCAAACTGGTTTTGGTTTGTTTGTTTTAATTTTTTCATTTTTTATTTTTAATTATTTTTTATTAGATCATAACTGTGGACATTACTGCCATGATTCTCACTTTGTCACCCTGGATACAGTGCCGTGGCATCATAGCTCCCAGCAACCTCAAACCCTTGGGCTCAAGAGATCCTCTTGCCTCAATTTTTCTATTTTTAGTAGAGACTGGGTTTTGTTCTTTCTCAGGCTGGTCTTGAACTCCTGAGCTCAAGCAGTCCTCCCGTCTTGGCCTCCCAGAGTGCTAGGTTTACAGGTATGAGCCACTGTGCCTGGCCTAGTCCCAACTGTTACTGAAAGTTCAGTACTTGTACTGAGGCTGAGTCAGTGAGAACAAAGTATGAGACCAAGTGGGTTAGGGAAGAGGAAAGAGAAGTTTATTAATTTGCCAGTAAAGGAGGAGAGTGGCAGACTAGGGTTTTGAAAAACCACTGTCCCTCTCTTAACCAGAAATACAGAGCTTTTTAAAGGGGGATTTTCGGAGGTTGGACTCAGGTCTGTGTGACCGGTGTCAAATGTCATGTTGTTTAACTGTAGTTAGTAGTTTTGGTTGACGTTTTCTCTGGTGAGAATGATCTCATGACCTCCACACAATTCTGTGGAGCCATTTCCTGTGCCTTAAGATACTAGAAAACAAACATTTTCTGGCCCCTTGGATTACTGGTCTTGGGCAGGAATGCAGGTTTTGATTCCTCAAAAGGGAACAAGTTATAAAACACTTTGCCCTTTTTTAGACCTTTACCTCTATTACACAACTGAAACCATTTCACCAAGTAATTGTCCTAATAACTGGGTGGGCCCCATATCAATTTCTTTCTTTCTTTCTTTCTTTTTTTTTTTTTTTT
>NW_003852505.1:3446541-3448186 GCF_000181295.1 Otolemur garnettii | reverse complement strand
GGGCCCAGGCTGGATTTGAACCCGCCACCTTAGGTGTATGTGGCCGGCACCTTAGCCGCTTGAGCCACAGGTGCTGAACCATCTTATCAATTTCTTGATTATCTTCAAAGTCTTTCCTTTCCTCATGACATATGTTTAGTGAAGGAGCTCAAGAAACTTCACCACAAAATATGACTACTTGGTATAAAGAATATTTTGAATTAAAAGTTCTTCGAGATTAACAGGCTCTTGGAAGAGGCATGCCCTCTATCTGCATAATCTGATCTGACTCATCAAAAAGAACAATTGACTTCTCTTACTTTCCTCGTTATCTCTCTCTATATATATATATAGTCCAATGTATATATATTTTGAGACAGAGTGTCACTATGTCGCCCTCAATAGAGTGCCATAGTGTCACAGCTCACAGCAACCTCAAAATCTTGGGCTTAAGGGATTCTCTTGCCTCAGCCTCCTAAGTAGCTGGGACTACAGACACCTGCCACAATGCCCAGCTATTTTGTTGTTATTGTAGTTGTCATTGTTGTTTCACAGGCATGGGCTGGATTTGAACCTGCCAGCCTGGGTGTATGTGGCTGGCACCCTACCCACTGAGCTATGAGCACCACCATTATCTCAATATATTGCAGGAAAGAAAAATAAAAAATGCAACCAGACCTGACCCAAATCATTTTAAACATAATACCTGTGTCTCAGGTTAGTTTACAAGTTGATCTGTTTTCCCTATCCGTTCATCCTCCCTAACAAGCATTTATTACCCCTAAACAGAATTACCTATACTCCTTATCTTCTCCCTTCCCCTATAAATGGCATGTATAAAAATATCTGGGTCCCGATTCAGCACCCATTTCTCAGTGGTTAGGGTGCCGGCCACATGCATCAGGGCTGGTGGGTTCAAACCCAGCCTGGGCCTGCTAAACAACAATGACAATTACAACCAAAAAATAGCCAGGTGTTGTGGTGGGCGCCTGTAGTCCCAGCTACTTGGGAGACTGGGGCAGTAGAATCACTTAAGCCCAATAGATTGAGGTTGCTGTGAGCTGTGACACTACAGCACTCTACCCAGGGCAACAGCTTGAGACTCTGTCTCAAAAAAACAAAAAAAAACCCTCAGGTCCCTCTTCTCCAACCCCCACAAGCAGAAGATCCTGAGAAAAGCATGCAATTCTACCCTACTGATTCTTCTATTCCCTTACAGACTTAAGCAAATGACTTTAAACACTGAGACTCAATTTCCTCATCTGTAGAAAGAAGAAAATAGTATCTACCTCATATTGGCTATTTTAGAAAAAGGATTTCACTTTATTGTCCTCTGACTCACTAAAGGTACTTTATGTAAGGATTCAGGTGGTTAATTATCATTTGAATCTGGTTTCACGGGTGTAGAGGATCGTTCTTTCATGTACAGCAATATGTTTTTCATGCCTTTGTAGTTATAAAAAAGAAAACGATATATTTGATCTCAAAAATATAAAACTATATATCTATATTATTCCTTCTACTTTATTTTATCTTATTTTGTTTTATTTTTTTGAGACAGAGTCTCACTGTGTCCCCCTTGGTAGAGTGCCGAGGCATCACAGCTCACAGCAACCTCAAACTCTTGACCTTAAGCGATTCTCTTGCCTCAGCCTCCCAAGTAGCT
>NW_003852505.1:3440421-3443727 GCF_000181295.1 Otolemur garnettii | reverse complement strand
AGGCGTTGTGGTGGGTCCCTATAGTACCAGCTACTTGGGAGGCTGAGGCAAGAGACTCGCTTAAGCCCAGGAGTTGGAGGTTGCTGTGAGCTATGAGGCCACAGCACTCTACCAAGGGCCACAAAGTGAGTCTCTCTTTCAATAAAAATAAATAAATGGAAAAAAGAAAATTAAAAAAAAAACACTTCAAACTAAGACAATTGAAAGCAAAATTCAAAAACAAAAATTAAAATGAAAAAGACAAATCTGGCTCAGTGCCTGTAGCTGAGTGGTTAGGGCACTGACCACAAGCACCAGGGCTGGTGGGTTTGAATCTGGCCAAGGCCTGCTAAACTACAACAACAAAAAAGAAAAAAGACAAATCTGAAGTTTTTCTTTACTCATTTCAATAGTATTATTTAAGACTCAGAAATCCAATCAATGCACCTTTATCACTTAAAAAAAAAAAACTAGGTTACTGGGGCTTATGAAATTATAAACCTAATCTATACCATGTACCTATTACTGTGTCCAGCACCTATTGCTTTGTGAAAGGTAGATCATTAGGGGAATATAGGAAAAGTATAGAGCATTTGTTCTTTTTTTTTAAGTTTCTTTTCTGTGTAAGCCCTACAGTGTTTAAATTTTCACTTAGGAGGTTTTTTAAACCGAGATCAGACCTTTATCTTTCATGCATTCTGCATGGTTTCTCATACACAATATTGATTAAACACTGGCATGTTTCTTTGTATAAAGCACAATCACAACTAGAACCACAAAATACCACAGGAACCACCAATGAATTTTTTTTTAATTGGTATATCAGTGTCTCACAATCGTGTTTGTGTCAACATGTGGCTGTGTCTTGCTGAGTGGTATTCATTATTGTTGCTGTGTGTTTTTGTATGCCATTGTGAGAATGTCAGAGCTTGAATTAGAACAACAAACAAACATTAAATTTCTAGATGGACTTGGCAAGAATGAAAGTGAAACCAGGGACATGTCAGTCCAAGTTTATGGGGATAATGCCATGAAGAAAATAGCAGTGTACAAATGGATTGAACATTTTTCTGAGGGGACAGAAGGTGTCACTGATAAAGAGAGGTCAGGGAGGCCAGTAACGAGCAGAACTGAAAAAAAAATTGCAAAAATTACCAAATTGTGCATCAAAAATGTTGGCTGACTGTGAGAAGCATAGCAGACCAATTAGACATTGATAGGAAGACAGGAAAATCTTCACTAAAAATCTTGGCCAACAACTCATGGTCTTGCATTATGACAATGCACCAGCTCACACAGCACCGTCCGTGAAAGAGTTTTTGCCAATAGATAAATAACTGTACTAGAACACCCTCCCTTCTCACCTGATCTGGCCCCCAGGAAATACTGAAAAGAAGACATTTTGATGACATTTAGGACATCGAGGGTAATGTGAAAACAACTTTGATGGCCATTCCAAAAAAAAAGTTCCAAAATTACTTTGAAGGGTGGACTAAGTGCGGGTGTCAGTATAAAGCTTCCCTAGGGGAGTACTTCAGCAATGAGACATGTAATGCTTTTTCTAGGATGAGTTTGTGAACTTAATTGTTGGATCTTTGTATGTACACATCAACATCACAGGTGACATCAGTACCTGTAAGTAAGAAAACAAAATGATTCATCGTGATCTTTAATGCCATCTCATATCTGATCAGATAATGACCTTAAACACATCTTCACTGTGTGATTTCAACTGATTTCAACTTACAGAGCAAGGTTCACAGAAAAAGAGAGATGGTGTCACACTTAGGGTAATAATTTATATCATGCCATTCTGTGACCCTGTGATGGCATCTTGTGAAGGCAATGACCTTTTCTTGTTAATGGAAAGGTTTATTATCTTCATGTTCTACAATCTCTAGTCTTTATTTAATGCTTCACAGAGCTCAGTTTTTTGTTTTTTTTTTTTTTCAGTTTTTGGCCTGGACCGGGTTTGAACCTGCCACCTCCGGCACATGGGGCTACTGCCCTACTCCTTTGAGCCACAGGCACTGCCCCTAAGCTCAGTTTTGATTGACTGTTAAAGGAACTGCCTTTTCATGAATATAGAGAACTTAGCTGGTGGCATTACTACGTCTATTACTGATCTATTGATGTTTTAAATCTGTTTTCTCTGTACTTTTCTTACAGCAGCTCTCACTGATGTGGCACTTAGGCCAATATGTCACCTGATCTTAAAGGCTGTTGAAATGCTACTTGAAAACCATGCCATTCCTCGGTGCTCATAGCTCAATGGTTAGGGCACTGGCCACATGCACCAGGGCTGGTGGGTTCAAACCTGGCCAGGGCCTGCTAAACACCAATGACATCAATAACAAAAAAACTGCTGGATGTTGTGGAGGATGCCTGTAGTTCCAGCTATTTGGGAAGCTGAAGCAAGAAAATCACTTAAGCTCAAGAGTTGGAAATTGCTGTGAGCTGTGACGCCACAGCACTCTACCTAGGGTGACATAGTGAGACTCTGTCTCAAAAAAAAAATGCCATTTATTTGGTTTCATTTGCTATCTTTAATTCTTTGAAGTGACAGCATAGTGATACAGCTCAAAAATTCAGCAATATAAGGTATTCAGTGATTTATTTTATTTTATTTTATTTTTTTAGAGATAGAGTCTCACTTTATTGCCCTCGGTAGAGTGCTATGGTGTCACAGCTCACAGCAACCTCCAACTCCTGGGATTAGACAATTCTCTTGCCTCAGCCTCCCAAGTAGCTGGGACTACAGGCACCCACCACAATGCCCAGCTATTTTTTTGTTGTTGTTGCAATTTGGGCAGGGCCGGGTTTGAACCCGCACCCTCAGTATATAGGGCTGGCGCCCTACTTAGCCACAGGTGCTGCCTAATTTGATTTTATTTTTAAAAATTAAAGAAAATAAAGGAGTAAGTCAAAAGTTAAAAGAAAGATATTCAGTGAAAAGATTTGCTTTCATCTCCTGCCTCACATCTGCCCAATTATTACCCCAAATGTAAATAACATTCTTCTGCCTTCCCTTTGTTGCACAAACATCTTGTACATGTTCTTGATCTTTATACAACTTGTTAAGAAAAATGGTTTGGGCTCAGCGCCTGTGGCTCAAGTGGCTAAGGCGCCAGCCATGTATACCTAAGGTAGCGGGTTCGAATCCAGCCGGGGCCGCCAAACAACAATCATGGCTGCAACCACAAAATAGCCAGGCCTTGTGGCGGGCATCTGTGGTCCCAGCTACTTGGGAGGCTGAGGCAAGAGACTCACTTGAGCCCAGGAGTTGGAGGTTGCTGTGAGCTGTGATGCCACAGCACTCTACCCAGG
>NW_003852505.1:3431787-3439036 GCF_000181295.1 Otolemur garnettii | reverse complement strand
TTTTTTTTTTTTTTTTTTGTCTGACTCAGCCTGGGGCGGCTTCTTGGGCAGCTTTTGACCAAAATAATTAAAAGCACACACATTAAACAAGCATCTTGGGGTAAGAGATAACAGAAAAAAATAGACAACTGAAAAGCCTAGAAAGGACAAGGTTGAGAAAGAGATATATGAAGAATAAGGGCTTCTAAAAGCTCTCATGTTTACGGAGGACTCAAGAAGCCTATGCTCTCAGACATGTCTAAAAAGACCTTCAGCTTTTGCTTTTGAGTTGCTCTCAGGCTCTGCCTAAGCATGAAGTAAAGGATAAGGAGGAGCTGTAAGTAGCCTGGCTAAGCGTTGAGGAGCAATAACACAGCCCATCTCCAAACACTGGTAGAGTATTATTTCTTTTCTAAAAAAAAATTGTCATTTTTGGATCTAGAAATTTAGGATAACTATTTCAAAACATTAGCTGGCTACCAAGCTAACAGAACACAGACTTCACTGGCGACACATGAAAAGGAATATAGATGCTACCAAAATAGTTTAGCAAGTCATTATTTCAGTAAGCAAATAACAGCAACCCAAGTAAGCAGCAACAATAAACCCTGAAGAGGGAGGCAAGATTTGATTCCACAGTTGTCACATTATAATATTCAAATGTCCAGATTTCCCAGAAATACAAGGAATAAAAATCCTAAAATCACATGGAATTATAACAGAATCCAAACAGCCGAAACAATCTTGAAAAAGAAAATCAAAGTTGTAGGACAGATTTCTGAATTTCAAAACTTAATGCAAAGCTATACTAATAAAACCAGAGTTGTACTGTCATAGTACAAACATATAGATCAATGGACTAGAATTGAGAAACCAAATATAATCCATCAATTGATTTTGGACAAGGGTGCCAAGACCATTCAACTGGGAAATAATTGTCTCTAACAAACGATGGTCAACTGGATATCTACATGCAAAAGAATTAACTTGGAAACCTACCTCACATCATATATAACAATTAACTCAAAATAGAACAAATACCTAAAGATAAAAGTTAAAACTATAAAACTCTTAGAAGAAAACATAAGGATTCATTTAGACTTGAAATCTAGTCTATAAAAATTTGTCAAATAGTAAATTTGTTTCTCACGGATACATGCTAGAAGGGCTGAAAAGTATAACATGTCTAATGCTTGTGTGGCAATGACACTGGTGATTCCATCTTTGTCTTTTCCCTTCCTGGCTTAAAAGCTAAGTATTTTGGACACAGGAGCATATTCCTACATATGTTTAAGTGCAAGAAGCAGTCAAAAAAGATATGTGAAGGCGGCGACTGTAGCTCAAAGGAGTAGGGCGTCGGCCCCATATACCAGAGGTGGCAGGTTCAAACCCAGCCCCGGCCAAAAAAAAAATAAGATATGTGGATATGTAAATAAAATCTTCATATAAATAATGTACTCCCTATTCATTCACAGCAATAAGGCACCATGGTATTCTTGACACACTTAATCTCTAATTCATTCAAAGTTACACTTGATCAGCTGCTTTCTAAAAAAGAAGGAAAGGGTGGCACCTGTGGCTCAAAGGAGTAGGGTGCTGGCCCCATATGCTGGAGGTGGCGGGTTCAAACCTAGCCCTGGCCCCCCCCCAAAAAAAAACTGCAAAAAAAAAGAAGGAAATAAATTTAATATTAACATTACAATAAATGTAATTTTCTTTAATTCTGAGATCTGTTTGGAATCCTAAGCCCACGTCGAGGTTACCGTTTGTAATATTTATCACCAGAAAAAAATTAGTTTATTATCCTTTCCACTAGTTTGATTGTGAAAAAATAGAAATTAATTATATTTGAACTTTAAAAAAAAAGAAAACACAGGGGGAAATTTCACGATCTTGGATTTGGGAATGAATTCTTCAACACAACACCAAAAGCTCAAGTAACAGAAGAAAAATCAGATAAGCTGGGGTTTATCAAAAGTGAACACTTTTGTGCACAAAAGGACACTACCAAGAAAGTGAAAAGATCACTCCCAGGATGAGATAAAAATATTTCCATGCTATGTATCTGATAATAGTCTAGTTTACCCAACACGTAGAGAAGTTTTCTAACTCAGCAACGACAATAAAAAAAAAACTAAACAAATTAAAAATGGGGAAAGGATTTATGTGGACATTTTTCCCAAAGAATTTGTATAAATGGACAAAGAGCATATGAAAAGATGATCAACATCATTAATCACTAGGGAAATGCAAATCAAAACTATAAGAAATACCACTTCTCACTTGACAGGACCTCTATAATCAAACAAGTATTCAAACAAATAATTGTACATAAATGTTCATAGCACGTATACCCTTTATATTACATTGTCAAACATTTTGTCCTGCTCATTAACTGTGATTAAAATTTTTCACTTATAAAACAAAAACCATGCTACATTTGGACTCATACTGTATACTGAAATTAGTGCAGGTAATACAAGTAGGACTTTAAACATGACTTAAGTAAATAAAGCCTTACTTAAATATGACTTTAAGTGAGACTTAAAACATGACTCATAGCATGTCACCATTCCGATATTTAGGTCTCATGGTAAGTTATATCTCTTTAGGATAACTGTAAGACAATCCAAGCCAGAAGACCGATGAAACCCCATATTACAATTAAAATAGCCAATTTCTGCCGAGCAGGTGGCTCACGCCTGTAATCCTAGCGCTCTGAGAAAACAAGGCAGGAGGATCCCTTGAGCTCAGGAAACCTGAGCAAGAGTGAGACCATCTCTGCTAAAAACAGAAAAATTAGCCATAGTGGCTCGCGCCTGTAATCCTAGCACTCTGGGAGGCCGAGGCAGGTGGATTGCCTGAGCCCACGGGTTCGAGACCAGCCTGAGCAAGACCGAGACCTCGTCTCTAAAAATAGCCAGGCGTGTGGCAGGTGCCTGTAGTCCCAGTTGCTTGGGAGGCTGAGGCAAAAGAATCGCTTAAGAGTTTGAGGTTGCTGTGAGCTGTGACGCCACAGCACTCTACCAAGGGCGACAAAGTGAGACTCTGTCTCAAAATAATAGAAAACTTAGCTGGAGGTTATTGCTCACGCCTATAGTCCCAGACACTCGGGAAGCTGAAGCAGGAGGATCACTGGAACTCAGGACTTTGAGGTTGCAATGAGCTAGGCTAAGGCCATGGCACTCTGCCGCTCCCCCCGCCCACCCCCCTTACTAAAATGCAAAACAATAATAATAATAATAACGTTCTCCATCAAAGAACACATTGAGAAATTCATAAATTCTTACACAGAAGTATCCTGGAGTCAGAAGTGAAGAGGGTGCCCTGGACTATTCTTCAAAGCGAGGACAAGAGTGGGAACAGAAGAGCTGGTTGCGGGAGCTTTACCTGAGGCCGCTAGCTGGCGGCTGGAGCTATTGCAGTCTTGGAATCTGAAAAAAGAATGTGAGCAAGCGCAGTGGTCCAGTAGGGAGTGGTTGACTTTGCTAGGCTTGAAGTGTCTCTTGAACAAAAAGAGACACTTACGGGATCCCCAGGCAAGATGTGGGAACCATTGCTCCCTGGATAGGAAAAAAAGCCTGGGAAGAGCTCTGTGGCCTGGGCTCCCAGAACCTGCCCGGCACAACCTCCCAAAGCTGAGGCAACCTTGGAAACAGTCTGGGATCCATCATCAAAACCTTTCTCCAGCAAGGCGCAGTGGCTCATGCCCATAATCTCAGCACTCTGGGAGGTCGAGGCAGGTGGATTGCCTGAGCTCATGAGTTGGAGACCAGCCTAAGCCAGAGCGAGACCTCTGTCTCTAAAACCAGCCGGGCATTGTGGCCGATGCCTGTAGTCCCACCTACTTGGGAGACTGAGGCAAGTGGATGACTTGAGCCCAGGAGTTTGAGGTTGCTGTAAGCTGTGAGACCAGGGTACTCCATCAAGGGCAAAACTCAAACATTGTCTTTAAAAAAAAAAACAAAAACCTCCCCTTCCACCAAAAAGAGTTGTCTGTCAGTATAAATACACCAGTCAGGCAACAAATTCTTTGCCTTCTCCCATGTCCTTTCTTAGCCTTGACCCTGAAATAACCAAAGAGAGGGACAACAGACCACAAGTTATATACTTTAGAGAGAGGCCATTTTAATACCACAGTCAATTCTGCGTTGCAGGTGTTTTCTGTATGTAAAGTATAATGTCATATGTGAATAAACATGTCACACTATTAAGATAGTCACACTATTAAGATAGGGTCCTGGCTCAGCGCCTGTGGCTCAAGTGGCTAAGGTGCCAGCCACATACACCTAAGGTGGCGGGTTCGAATCCCCAGCCCGGGCCGCCAAGCAACAATGACGGCTGCAACCAAAAAATAGCCGGGCGTTGTGGCAGGCGCCTATGGTCCCAGCTACTTGGGAGGCGGAGGCAGGAGACTCGCTTGAGCCCAGGCGTTGGAGGTTGCTGTGAGCTGCGAAGCCACAGCACTCTACCCAGGGGGACAGCTTGAGGATCTATCTCAAAAAAAAAAAAAAAAGATGGATCTTGAGTGGCTAACTGGGCCTAAATTAAAAAACAACAACGACAACCAACCATTGCCTGACTAGAGGTCTCCTGGTACTCTGATTTGGGGAGCTATCGGAGCTCGTTTGAATTAACCAATCAGGGATCAGGTATACCAACCAATCAAGGCTCAGCTGTATCAACCAATCAGGGCTCAGATATATGGACCAATCAAGGCTTAGTTGTATGACCAATCAGGGCTCAGCTATGTCAATCAATCAGAACTAAGCAAGTTTGAATAGTTCATTTGCGTAAACATACTTTATTCGGAACCCAGGCAGGAACTTTTGATATAAAAAACAAACCCACTGTTCCCTAAAAGGCACCAGAGATAGGGCTTTGTTATCATAAGGCCAGCAATTCTGGGAGAGTAGCCTCTGCACGGCTGTTCTGCCCTTCCATTTCCTCCTTCCCCTAGTCCCCCATTTTGTTACCTGCCCTGCCATGTTCACCCTTCCTTCACACGAAAAAAACACAGCTGGAAATAAGCAAGGTATAAGTGCTTCTTTCAAATCAAAAGATTTTTCTTTTTTTTCTTTTTTCTTTTTTCTTTTTTCTTTTTTTTTTGTGAGACAGAGCCTCAAGCTGTCGCCCTGGGTAGAGTGCTGTGATATCACAGCTCACAGCAACCTCCAATTCCTGGGCTCAAGCAAGTCTCCTGCCTCCGCCTCCCAAGTAGCTGGGACTACAGGCGCCGCCACAACGCCTGTCTATTTTTTGATTACAGTCATCATTGGTGTTTGGCAGGCCCAGGCTGGATTCGAACCTGCCTGCTCAGGTGTATGTGGCTGGCGTCTTAGCTGCTTGAGCCACAGGCGCCGAGCCAAAAGATTTTTCTAGATCATTGCTCAGGAACCATCTCCTTGTTTCAGAAAGTGCTAAATCAAGAGGTTCCCCTTCTTTAATTAGCTGAACCAGTATTTTCTCAAGGATGACAACATACATTTTGAGATGTGACAGTCAACTTTTTAGCTAGGGAAAGCACAGTAATATGCTCTCCATGTGTTGTGTGTGGTAGACAAGAAAGGGAGAAGAGCCTTACTCTGACCTCGATGGATTATTTCCCTGTGTTTCCTTTAAAGGGCAGGATTCTCCCACAATTGCTTCCAGTCCCACGTCCCTTCCACAAAACGGGAGAGCAGAGAACTTATTTGGGGAACACCAGATAAATGCCTGGCTCCCACTTCTCCATACAGCCCTGTCGGTAGCCGGGTAGAGAGTTTCCCTCAGAGGCCAGTGTTGTGCCTGAGCTCATCAGCATGAATGCATCTCTGCCCCGCCTTGAAACACTGCTGTTCTCTCATTAAAGATGCACATTGCCCTATCTTGCACATGTATGTGGTCCCAGTGAGGCATGGGAGGTGTAAATGGGGGGGGAAATGTATGAGTCCGCCTAAGCCTGCCATGGGCACTTGGAAACTTCAGTGATGTGCACAGCCTCCTGATAGTGACTCAAGAATGTTACCACATGAAAAGAGGCCTCCTTGCCCTTTGCTTATATGGAATTTCTTAGCCATTTCCATCCATTACTTCCTAACCCCATGTAACACACATAACAAATGCACACAGCATTCATGTCTTTATTGAAAATTCAAAAAAACTGCCTTAAATATCATTAATGACATTGTAAATTTATTGAAAACTTTTAACAAGCATGTAACTGGTAAACTGGTCTTAACGGTGTGGTATGAAAAAATTTAATCTGGCACAAAAATTACTTAGGAAAAACTGTTGCAGATGCTATTTCTTAGAAAAACGGGGCTACCGAAGGACTGCTGATGACAAAGAACCAGACAGTGTCTCGTGGAGGGCTAACAGAAGGCAGAGACAGCATGGGCATAGGAGGCATGAACAGAGGAGGATATGCTGGGGGCATGATGGGTGGCAGCATTGGCGCTGGCTGCAGAAGAAGGTATCGCCCTTCATGATCATGGGTAAGCATGACAGGAGGCGGGACACTTGGTGACATCATGAAAGAGTGGCCCACATCCACGTAGGGCATACTTCTGAACACTGATGCCCTCTGGTGTCTTCTCCATCTGGCTCTCCTATTCTTAAACCAAACCTTCAATCAAAGAGAAAAAAGGCATTGCATTAGTATATTTAATGTCATAGTAGAAAAAAACATAACTGGTGATTCTATATGTCCTAAGGCTTTTTAGGTGTGTCGGAAGCTACTTCCTTATTACTAAAATATCTGAGCCCGGTTAATGCCACAGTCCTCCCTTAGTGAGCTCCAAGTACGTGCCTCGCTCTGGCTTGGCTTATCGCTTTGCCCCTCTCCTCCTACCCTTACTGGTAGTTTCTTTATCCACTGCCAGGTGCAGCTGCAGCCCATGAATTGGACTCAATCTCTGCTGTTACTGCTGATTGTGGTACGTCTGCTTCAGGACAGCTGCCCACCAGCTATCCAGCTGCCCCACCCCCTACTCACTAGGCAAGCGTCACCCTGGTTGTGGGGGAAGCAGAGCTTGGGAAAAGTAGGTGTCTTTTAAAGTCACACCAAGGCAAACCACCTCCGCTTTGAAAAGACCCTCTTCAACATATTGAATAGTAAAACAAAAGGTTCCCTCCAAGAAGGTCTAAGGGGTCATTCATCTTCGGAAACTTAGGAAGAGTTACAAAGATGGTATTGCAAGGGAGATCTGGTCACGGGAGTGCCAGGGAGTCTGTATCTGAAGCCCTGGACACTGTCTTGATACTCTAGTTTGTAGTTTTAAGGAAAATT
>NW_003852505.1:3425906-3429922 GCF_000181295.1 Otolemur garnettii | reverse complement strand
GAATATGAGCGGTTTCTCCAAGACACGTACGTGACTGTGCACAATTCTTGCCTAACTCTTCCACCTTTCTTACTTCAGTCAGTGGAAATTTGCCCAAAATCGTTCTATTAGATTGTTTTGATTTGCAGACAATTTCCAAAGCTTGCAAACATTTTCCCCATCTCCACCATAACGCACAACGTCCTCTGTTAGCAATGTTTTCAGGCTGACGTACCAAAGTATCCCAGAAAATTAGAATTTAGAATTGCCACTCTGTACACAGCTTTACCAAACGCAAACAACAGCTACAGGACCAGGCCCTTGGACTTTATGCTGGGCCCCTCCGTATCAGCCTCAGCTTAACTAAACACTTGTTAGTTCCACAGGGTTATCCTGGCTGTGAATTATTCTCTTACCTCAATGCCTGAAAACACATAAATTCTTAATCAAAGAGTTAATGTTTGGTTTAAATATTTAAAATAATTGAATATAATTGAGCTCCCTGGTGCATTAATTCCCATGTCAGAAAACCTCAGCATGACTCCACATAAAATTGCCACCAAAAGGATACCAGCATTAGAAGGAATTTAACTACATACAGTAATGTATATATAAACATATATAATTTATAGTTATATATAATACATAAACATAGCCATAATTTGGAACACATAATTTATAAAAGCATATATATGTGTATATATATATACATATACACACAAGAAATAAAATAAATAGTTCATTGCTAATTTTTTTCCTTTACAAAGTCACATTCCATCTGGTAATGGGAAACTTCCAAAACCTGGACTTTCCTTATCCTATTTTCCTAGCACAAAGTTCAGAACTCATTTCCCAAACATGGAAAAGTCAACAAAACACACCAACACGACAATGTCCAGGACAAAGGTGTCCAAGCCCTGAAGCAGGTTTTAGAGCAGCTGCCCTGCCAAACTGCCTTGCTCAGCTTTACTGACCTGCACTCTGTTTTCAGTCACACCCAGGCGTCTTGCAAGATCCTTTCTGCGAGGAGAAAAATCACAAATGTTCAGGATTTGGAGTTGTAGATGAAATGAAATACATAATGTCATTTCATTTTTATTTTTAAATTTTTATCCCGCTAAGTCCTCTATCCCCCACCCACCCAGCACACGATTGTGTAATATCCAGCTGAAATTCCCTATAGGAAGTTTTCTCTCTCACCCCAAATTAAGTAATCAGCCCTCCAAATCAGTAATCAAGATAATGTTCTAGTTAGTATTTGAAAAATATACAAATGAATGCAAAAGAAATATAGGATGAACGGATTTAGCAAAAATTTTAATAACGGCAGGATCTGACCCTGCCCTTGCTCAGCCGTGCCTCAGGCTCCCCACCTCTATCCCTGCCTTGGTTTGAATAAGGTGTTATTTGTAATAACGAGGCTCAGGACAAAGTTTCCCCCCATCGATTCGGGTTGACACCGAAGGACGCCCAGTAAGCATAGTTCCACCCTCGATCCCAAGTACGGGGAGTGAGGGGAATGCGTGGCAGATTCCAGGCCCTCGGTGGCTTTGGTGCAGGAGGGGAGGAGAGGGACCAGTTTGGAGAGGAACCCAAAGGCCACCCTGGAGCAGCACGTGCTCCCTGCAAACCCGGAGCCAACCCTGGCAATCCACTTACCGCATGGACCCGTCCGGGTACTGAATGCGCTGGAAAATGTTCTCCAGCTCCTGCACCTGCGGTGGGGTGAACGCCGGGCGGCGGAAAGGATGCATCCTCTGGCCAGGATTTCCAGCTCCGGCAGCCCCGGGGAATTGCTCCAGCTCCCCGAATTCCTGGTCAGTGCTCTCACTGTCATCACTGCCCTCCTGGTTTTCGTCTTCCTCAGAGCCAAGATCGCCAAAGCAGCTACCTTCGTTTTCTTCTCCTCCTCTCGCCCCTTTTTCTTCTTCTTCGTCTTCACCCTCTCCTGCCGCTTTTTCTCCCTCTCCTCCCACTTTTTCTCCTTTTCCTTCGTCTTCTCCCTCTCCTGCCGCTTTTGCTCCTTCCTCCGCCTTTTCTCCCGCTCCTTCGTCTTCACCTTCTCCTGCCGCTTTCCCTCCCTCTCCTGCCGCTTTTTCTCCTTCGTCTTCACCTTCTCCTGCCGCTTTCCCTCCCTCTCCTGCCGCTTTCCTTCCCTCTCCTGCCGCTTTTTCTCCTTCGTCCGCCTTTTCCCCTGCTCCTTCGTCTTCACCTTTTCCTGCCGCTTTCCCTCCCTCTCCTGCCGCTTTTTCTCCCTCGCCTGCCGCTTTTTCTCCTTCTCCTTCCGCCTTTTCTCCCGCTCCTTGGTCTTCTCCCTCTCCTGCCGCTTCCTCTCCCTCTCCTGCCGCTTTTTCTCCCTCTCCTGCCGCTTTTTCTCCCTCTCCTGCCGCCTTTTCTTCCTCGCCTGCCACTTTTCCTCCCTCGCCTTCGTCTTCTACTCCTGCCGTTTTTTCTACTGCTGCTGCTGCTCTCAGGTCAGGCTCAGACTGGAGGCTCGCTTTCTTATCTCCTTCCACAAGCGCGATCGCCTCCAGGTTTGCATCTGCAAAGGAGGAAACCCAAAGAGAAAGATCAGGGCGCACTCGAGAAGGAAGCAGTGGGGGGCTGCCCTCTGAGAGCAGAGGTAGTGTGGGGACAGCGTCCTGTTCACTCCTCTCTCAGGGAACGCTGGTTTCCTGGAGATCGCTAAAGCACGTGTCCCGCCCAAGCACTAACCCTGCAGTTCTTCGTGGTCCTCCTCCAGTCCCATCATGTTGAGCAAGCTGGTGATGTGGCTGAGCCCAGGCAGCAAATCCATATTTTGGTTGCTGTCCATGGAGCTGTCCGCACCTTAAGATTCGGAGCTGGGGCCCACGTGATCTTCTCGGCTGGCGGCGCCGGGAGTTGTGAGGCGAATCCAGAAGGGGTCTGCTTCTGGCCTCCGGTCCAGGTAACAGTGTATCCTGCTACAGAGACCGTTGGTTGGTTGGCGTTCTCTTTGCCGCCAATTGTTGTGGGTGGCGTCTGCTCAGGTGGGTATGCGGAAGAAGCTCGGTAGATCAGCGGGGGGTC
The DNA here is from genome assembly GCF_000181295.1 of Otolemur garnettii. Lineage (NCBI taxonomy): Eukaryota > Metazoa > Chordata > Mammalia > Primates > Galagidae > Otolemur > Otolemur garnettii. The sequence continues at coordinate 3,426,892 of NW_003852505.1, read as the reverse complement.
GGGGTGGAGCTTGGGGGGGTGGGGTAGTGAGTGGGTCGGGCTTGAAGGTGCTGGTAGGAAAGGCCCCCGTAGGTGGGTTTGTGTGAGTGCCGACCTTGGAGCTCCAAGTTGGCCCTTAGCTGCCGGCTCCAGACTCGGTAAGGATATCTTTCCAGAGGAAGGGGCCGTGCTGTATTGTGCAAGCTCATTTGTGGGCGGGTAAAAGAGAGACCTCACATTAGTTTGATGCTTCCTGGGTCTCTATGAACAGGAGCATGGGCTTGGATTTGCTGAGGATGTTGGCTCCTCAAACGCACTATGCAAAAAATACATCTCAACCCTGGAGAAAGTTCATAGGCTATTAATTTTTAGTAATGAATGCATATTGAAGCGCAATAGTTGAAACATGCACGTTGCTTAGAGCACCTGAGTTTGCCTAACTGCAGGGGGCCCTTTCTTTGGCCCCCGGGAACAGTGAACGAACGACGCCCGTTCTGCTGTCTCTGCTATCCACCCTCTGCAAAAACGCACTTACCTTCTGGGCAGAGGTGGTGCTGTTGTCCTGGAACGAGTTCCCCGCTTCCCTTTCTCTCTGCTTTTTCCCCTTTTATAGAACTATCTTCCTGAGATCTTAGGAATAAATAAATTTTATTTATAGTCAAATAAAGAGAACCAGGACAGCTTGAGGGTCTTAAGATTCTTTCATAAAGAAGTGTTTTAAGACTGTTTGCCTCTTTGCCTTAGCAATGGAGGCCTGTTCGCTGTCTGTATAGAGAATACATCTTACTCTGTAAATCTATACCTTTTTCTTACTCTGTAAACCTATCTTTTTCTTCCTCAGTAAACTTTGTTCTATGCTTGCCTTAAAAAAAAAAAAAAAGTGTTTTAAGGCCAGACGCGATGGCTCACACCTGTAATTCCAACACTTTGGGAAGCGGAGGTGAGAGGATAGCTTGAGACCAGGAGTTTCAGACCATCCTAATCAACAAAGTGAGACCCTGACTCTA
>NW_003852505.1:3422851-3424390 GCF_000181295.1 Otolemur garnettii | reverse complement strand
AAAAAAAAAAAAAAAAATTACAAATGACATGCTGCCTGACATTTCCTGCTTCACTCTGCATGTATTTACTCACAAGGGCCCATGAGAGAAGAGACATAATTATGTTTTTGCAGACAGCAACAAGGGTGGGGTGTTTTGTTGTGAAAATAAGATCTCTGTATGTCTTTTTGTACATTTAAGTGCTTCACTCAGTGACCCTTCTCTGGCTGCTGTGTTTACAGGGCCATGTGCAAGGCAGTGTGGGGAATGCCATGATGTCTGACCATTGTGCTGTAGGCTGTCATGGTCTGGTGAAGGATATCAACTCACATCAAGAAAGAAGCTGCAAATTTTGGAGGAAGATTGAACAGCCTGACTATGTGTTCCTTCTGTGACCTGAGGGTATGTTAGCTGATCTCTCTGTGTCTCAGTTTCCACATCTGTATAATAGGGCTCATGATGGTACCTGCACTACTGTGTTGCCATGAAGTTTAAGGAAAGTAATATAGGCAAGGCACATGGAGAAGGCTCAGTCCACTTGAGCTGATGCTGGAGTTAAGGCATCAGTCTTAAGTGGGGAGAGTCAAGGGTCCATGCTGTGGTTGAAGATGCTAGACCAGGAGTGCCTGTCCTTGCTCTTGAGTGGATGCGGTATTTCATACATGACTGTGCTGGTTCATGCTGGTGACATTACATAGGTGCTGACTGCACATCAGGGCCTGGCTAGTCAATCCTCATAGCCATACTCTGAGGACAATGTTTTAATTCTCTTTAGATACTAAAGGAATGGAGGCTCAGAGAAGTTTTTTGACTTTACCAAGGTCATACAGCCAGATCCTAGGTCAGGATTCAAATATTTGAAGAGACTTTGTTCTTAGCAGCCTGTGGAGCAGCTGGTTTGGTTTGTGTGGGTAGTAAGATGTCCTTTGCCCCTCAAAAGACAAGTCACATTTTGACAGATTCTGAGAAGGCTGTACAGGGAATCTCAGTTAAAGGAAGAACTCCAGAAAAGACTGCGTACAAAATTTATTAGAAGAAACCCCAATACAGCTGGCGTGGCCGGGAGAGTGAACGCATATGAAGTATGGCTTTGAGAGCAAGCTGTAAGGGGAGCCTGAGGAGAACTCTGTAGTGGTTGGGAAAAGTTTAAATGTTAGGTTGAGGTGGAATTCATGGAAGGAGTTACAATGTCAGCATTTGAGATCATAGAAAACTGTAGGATTTGGGGTGGAAGGTGACTTAATGAAAGCAGTGCCTTAGCATGTGAGGTAGAGGAGAAGTCCCTAGGCTGGTACACAGTCCAGTTCATTGCAGTTATTGGGAATAGGACATGTTGTACAGACTTGGAGTTCGTGTTTCAAGGGCCATACTTGGCCATCAGGAAGATTGTGAGTCCTTTTGAACTTTTATGTAAGTTTGGAATGCTGTCGTTTTAAGTATGTGTGCTTTTCATTAGATAATCAAGGAGGCTCGGCGCCTGTGGCTCAAGTGGCTAAGGCACCAGCCACATACACCTAAGGTGGCAGGTTTGAATCCAGCCCAGGCCAGCCAAACAACAAT
>NW_003852505.1:3413260-3422048 GCF_000181295.1 Otolemur garnettii | reverse complement strand
AAAAAAAAAAAAAAAAAGATTGAAAGATCCTTTATTAACTTTGTGCATAAATATAAGGGGTGCTTTTATTATTGCTATTTGTATTAAGAGATTTCATTTGTTTCTTTTAACAATACCTTTTTCTTTTCTTTTTTTTGAGACAGAATTTCACTTTGTCGCCCTTGGTAGAGTCATACTCACAGCAACCTCAAACTCTTGGGCTCAAGCAATTCTTTTGCCTCAGCCTCCCAAGTATCTGGGACTACAGGTGCCGACCACAATGCCCAGCTATTTTTAATTTTTTTTTTAAATTGAGACAGAGTCTCACTTTGTCACTCACCCTTGGTAGAATACCGAGGCGTCATAGCTCATAGCAACCTCAAACTTCTGGGCTCAAGCAATTCTCTTGCCTCAGTCTCCCTAGTAGCTGGAACTACAGGCATCTGCCACAACACCCAGCTATTTTTCTTGTTTGTTTAATAGGCCCCGGCTGGGTTCAAACTCACCAGCCCTGGAGCATGTGGCCAGCGCCCTAACCACTGAGCAACAGGCGCCCCATGCCAGGCTATTTTCAGAGATGGGGTCTCATTCTTGCTCAGGCTGGTCTCAAACCCATGAGCTCAGACAATCCATCCACCTCAGCCTCCCAGAGTGCTAGACAGGAGCCATCTCGCCTGGCCCATTTATTAAATTTTCAGACACTGAAATAAAAGAATTCGGCAAACAGTGTAACCTAACTGTATATACCCTTATATTAATCTGAAATTTAAAAAAAAAAACACAAAAAAAAGTAGAAAGAATACTTTAATGAACCTCCTTAAAAACCATCATCTGGGCTCAAGCAATTCTCTTGTCTCAGTCTCCCTAGTAGCTGGAACTACAGGCGTCTGCCACAACACTCAGCTATGAAGTGGCTCAAGTGGCTAAGGTGCCAGCCACATACACCTAAGGTGACGGGTTCGAATCCAACCCGGGCCCACCAAACAACAATGATGGCTGCAACCAAAAAAAAATAGCCAGGCGTTGTGGCGGGCACCTGTGGTCCCAGCTACTTGGGAGGCTGAGGCAGGAGACTCGCTTGAGCCCAGGAGTTGGAGGTTGCTGTGAGCTGTGATGCCACAGCACTCTACCCAGGGGGATAGCTTGAGGCTCTGTCTCAAAAAAGAAAATCATCTGGGGTCAACATTTATCAGGATTTTGCCAAACTGGCTCCATTTAATCTTTTTCTCCTTCCTCCCTCCCTTCCCTTCTTCCTTCTTTCTTTCTTTCCTTTTAAACTCCTCCTCTCATCCACTGTCTTCATCTTGCTTGGATAAGTTAAAAGAAACTCAAAACAACATGTCTTTTCAGCTCTAAAACTTTATGGGTGTTTCTAAAAAATACAAATATTTTGCCTATATAACCACAGTGCCTTCCAAGGCACCTGAATGGTAACAATAATCCCTTGATAAAATCTCCAACTCACCGGTATTCAGACTTGCCTGAGTACCTCAAAAATGACTTTTTGTGGCTCGGCGCCTGTGGCTCAAGCGGCAAAGGGGCCAGCCACATACACCTGAGCTGGCGGGTTTGAATCCAGCCCAGACCCGCCAAACAACAATGACGGCTGCAACCAAAAAATAGCCAGGTGTTGTGGTGGGCACCTGTAATCCCAGCTACTTGGGAGGCTGAGGCAGGAGACTGGCTTGAGCCCAGGAGTTGGAGGTTGCTGTGAGCTGTGATGCCACAGCACTCTATCCAGGGGGACAGTTTGAGGCTCTGTCTCAAAAAAAAAAATGACTTTTTGTAGTTTGTATTTTTAGAACTTAAGTTTTGCTGTGTCTACAGTGACAAAGTGCAAAGAAAACTCATGGTGGCTATTTACATATATAATCCCAGCAAACGAAAGACAGCCCCTAGCTATCTACTATTGCTGAGGCTTTTATTTGCCAATATAAAGCATTTTGCATAGAGATCCTTTGGAGGGGACTCTTCCATGACCTTCTTTGTCCTTGCTATGATCAGGAAAAGTTATTTGCTTTAAATCTACTTTATGGTAAAAAAACATATATATAACATACTAATTTTCATTGACCTTCCGATGTTTTGAGTTCTAGCTCAATCCCCACCTCCAGGCGTTGTGCACTCCTCTGCACTTTTATTGCACTTGCAATGAGAGCAAGTCATTGGATTCCAGTCTCACATTGCCCCAAATGTGAGTCACTTTTAAATGTATGAAAACACGAACGTGTGGAGATATATATATATATATATATATATGGATGAATACATGTGTAGTTCTGTGATTTCTCAGTTAGACTATAAACTTCATGCATTTTATACACTCCTTAGCATTTTCCAAAGCAGTATTATGTACATAGTAGGTACTCAGAACTTGATTGCTTGACAAATACAAATGAATGGTGGATGACCTTGACCAAGGCCAACAAACCAGGGGGCTTTTACTAGCTCTGCTTTTCTAGTGTTGGCCTCATCCTCTAGCTTTCCTCCCAGTCCACCTGGCAGTCCTAGGTAAAAAACTCTGAGGAAACAAAGGTCTTCCAGAAAGGGGTAGACATTTATTTGATGGTCGTATTTATCAGGTTTCTCCAGAGAAACAGAACCAATAGGATGTGTGTAGAAAGAGAGAGAGAGTGAGAGATTTTTTATATTTTTTAAATGTTTTTATTGTTGGGGATTCATTGAGGGCACAAGAAACCAGGTTACATTGATTGCATTTGTTAGGTAAAGTCCCTCTTACAATTGTGTCCTGCCCCCATAAGGTGTGTCACACACCGAGACCCCCACCCCCTCCCTTCTTCCCTCTCTCTGCTCTTCTTTACCCCGCCCCTCCCCCCATTCCCTCTCTCTAGTCTCCCCTTCCCCCACACCCCACCGTACTAGGTCATTAATTGTCCTCATATCAAAATTGAGAGAGAGATTTTAAAGAATGAGTTTACACAATTAAAGAGGCTGGCAAGTGTAAAATCTGCAAAATAGGCAAGCAGTCTGGAGACTAGGGAAGAGCCAAAATTACAGTTTAGGTCTGAAAGCCATCAGACTGGAGGCAAAGTGAAGAGCTGACGATGCAGTTCAAGTTCCAAGGCCGTAGCCAGAGAAATTCCTTCTTGCTTGCAGGAGGTAAATATTTCTTCTGTTAGGACCTTTAACTGATTGAATGAGTCCTACACACATTATGGAGGACAATCTGCTTTACTCAAACTCCACTCATTTAAATGTTAATCTCTACAACTTGAACTTTACTTTGAAAGTGAGGCAACAGTAACCTAAAAACTTGTACCCTCATATTAATTTGAAATAAAAAAGAAAAATGAATAAATGTTAATCTCATTCAAAAAACACCCTCACAGGGCGGTGCCTATGGCTCAGTGGGTAGGGCACCGGCCCCATATACCGAGGGTGGGGGGATTGAACCCGGTCCCAGCCAAACTGCAACAACAACAAAAAATAGCCAGGTGTTGTGACGAGCGCCTGTAGTCCCAGCTGCTCAGGAGGCTGAGGCAGGAGAATCGCCTAAGCCCAGGAGTTGGAGGTTGCTGTGAGCTGTGATGCCATTGCACTCTACTGAGGACAACAAAGTGAGACTCTGTTTCTAAAAAAAAAAACACCCTCACAGAAAAATCTTGAATAATGTTTCACCAAATATGTGGGTACCATGGCCCAAACTATTTGATACAAAAAAATAACCATCACAGTGGTCTTATATGTGGGCTGAGAAACTGGTGAGCATCATGTTCTTTTCTGTCTGAAGCACTGTCTGTGGTGTCTCCCTGGAAGTCCTCTCTGCATTGCAAAGTCTCTTCCCACCTGTTCCTTTCTCCTTCATTATTTTCTTATTTTCTTTCCTCCCTCCCCCCCTCCCTCCCTCCCTCCCTTCCTTCTTTCCTTCCTTCCTTCCTTCCTTCCTTCCTTCCAGAGTCTCATTTCTTTGCCCTCAATAGAGTGCCGTGTTTCATAGCTTATAGCGACCTCAAACTCCTGGACTCAAGCAATCCTCTTGCCTCAGCCTCCTGAGCAGCTGGGACTGCAGGTGCCTACCACGATCCTCTGCCAATTTTTCTATTTTTAGTAGAAACAGGGTCTCGACCTTGATCAAGCTTGTCTTGAACTCCTGAGCTCAAGCAATCTGCCTGCCCTGGCCTCCCAGAATGCTAGGATTACAGGTGCAAGCCACCATGGCCAGCCACTCTTTCATTATTTTCAGCCTTTTCTGTGTGTGTGGGTGTGTGTATATTCTAATTCAATGTCCGTATATTGTGAACAAGGGCCAAAGAGATAAGCAAGTCATGGAATAAAAGAAAACCCATGAGTAATTTTAGTATATATCCTATAACAAGGCAAATGCCAGAAGTGAGTAATGAAGAAATGTTCAAAGAAATTACCTTCAGTACAAATCTGGAAACACACATAGAAGAGATCAAATTCAATAGGAATCTGTAGATGTGCTGTGGTTTGTAAGTGTCCCCCCAAATTCACATGCTGAAAACTTAATTCCTAATGCTACAGCATTAGGAAGTGGGGCCTAACGAGAGGTGATTGGATTAATGTAGCTATTGTGGAATTGGCTCAGTTATTGTGAGAGTGGGTTGTTATAAAAGCAAGCCTGTCCCCTCATCCTTCTCTCTCACACATGCTTTCCTACCCTTCTGCCTTCCTTTATGGGATGATGCAGCACAAGGTCCCTCACCTGATGCTGGTGACATGCTGTTTGACTCCCCAGCCTCCAGACCCATGAGCTAAATAAATTTATGTTCATTATAAATTACCCAATCTCAGGTATTCTGTGATAGCAACAGAAAATGGACTCCTACTAGCCAAGGTGTATGGATTATTTTAAGTTGCAGACAACATGACGTACAGGCTTGGGGATTTAAAAATATGCTCTCTAGTATATTCCAAGTTCACAGTTGTTCAGCTAAGAGCATCTGAGAATGCTCCCAACCTTGAGGGGTTTCTCTAGAGGTGGAAGGGGACCAGCCCTAGGCTGAGGCGTACTAGGGCTGCTTGGAGGCCGTCTGAGTCATGGGGAGGGTGGCAGCAAGGTTCCCTGCAGCATGCTCATCAGACCTGTCAGACTCAACGGGAGGGTGTAAACTGGATGGATGGATGACATTGGATTTTTTAAAACTTTTCTTTGAAGTAATTTCAGGCTTACAGAAAATTGCAAAGTCAGTATAAGGAATTTTGATATATGCTTTACTCAGACTCTCCAAATGTTAACATTCTACTACATTTGCTTCATTATTCTGTCTCTAAATAAGAATATTTTTTCTGACCTGCTTGAGAATAAGTTATAGGCACAGTGCCCCCTTCATCTTTAAATAATTCAGTATACAATTCCTAAGAACAGTTGCATACATAACCATAGTACAGTTATAAAAATCAGGACATAAACTAGTACTACTTTAGCTTGAATATGTCTCTAACCTATTTATATTACTCAGCACACTTTTTTGGACCAGTTGTTTAATCTGCCATACAATTACGGACTTTGTAGAGTAGAAATGGTCCCTAGAGATGACTTAATAAAGTCCTTTTAATAAATAGCTAAATATAACATAGCTCCTGCACCAAATGCTGGTGAAGATATGGAAAAACTGGATCGCTCACAACTTGATGGTGGGAATGTGACATAGTACAGCTACCTGGAAAACACTTTGGCAGTTTATTTTAAAAATTATGCATGCTGGCTCTACGCCTGTAGCTCAGCAGCTAGGGCACTGGCCACATACACTGGGGCTGGCGGGTTCAAACCCAGCCCAGGCCTGCCAAACAACGACAACTACAACAAAAAATAGCCAGGCATTGTGGCAGACACTATAGTCCCAGCTACTTGGGAGGCTGAGGCAAGAGAATCACTTAAGCCCAAGAGTTTGCTGTAAGCTGTATGCTACGGCACTCTACCGAGGGCGACATAGTAAGATTCTGTCTCAAAAAAAAAATTATGTATGCTGGCCAGGGGCAGTGGCTCAAGCCTATAATCCTAGCACTCTGGGAGGCTGAGGCTGAGGTGGGAGGATCACTTGAGGTCAGGAGTTTGAAACCAGCCTGAGCAAAGTGAGACCCTGTCTCTACTAAAAATAGAAAAATTAGCCAGGTCTTATGGTGGGCACCTGTAGTCCCAGATGCTAGTGAGGCTGAGGCAAGAGAATCACTTAAGCCCAAGAGTTTGAGGTTGCGATGAGCTGTGATACCACAGCACCCTACCAAGGGTGACGTAGTGAGACTCTGTCTCAAAACAAAAAATCACAAACCACAGTTTTATATGTAAAAGGTGAAATTAAAAAAACATGTTAACCCTTATCTTAAATAACAATAATCAGCATAACCCATGACCCATAATAAACAATAATCAGCATAACATCTCTAAATAGTTAATCTCTTAAATCAATCACCCTAAACTACTTTGGATATACCCTTTTAGGTTGAAACTGAATTTACAATACAAGGATGGAAGACATGAGGCGAAGGTCACATAAGACCTAAACTGACCAGACCAGCTGTGTCATGTCATCCCTATCCTGACTGACTCCATTTTACTCTCACTCCATGCACTCTCGGAATGACCAGGATCATCATAAGGAGGCTTCAGCCCAAGCTCCTGAAACCAGCCCTGCAGCTCCCATTTGCAACCCCACCCCTACCCCTGCTCCAGAGCTGAGCTCTGTGTCCTGGGCCTTCCCCTTTGCTCCTGCCGCTTAATCAGTGCATTTGTAGGGCGGCCTGGGCTCACACAGGAACAACAGGCCTTGGCTCTCAGCTCTAGTGCTGGGGAAGCTGCTATAGGGTGAGAAGCCCATGGCTTTGCTCGTAATTATAAACAGAGATAAGGGAAGTGGGTAATGGGGCTGGGGCAATGAGCCCCCAGATATGCCAGTTGCTCAGGCGCCTGTACCACTGACTGTGCTGAGGGTCATAACACATTTGGTTCTCCTGAATTCACCTGGCAGCAGTCACAAGTTCCCCTCCAAACTTCCTCCACCTCTGTCAGGGGAGTTGTCCTTTCCATTTCACAGGAAAGAACAATTGAAGCCCTGACAGGGCTGAGGGGCACTTTGAGGTTTCAGTTAACGTAGAATGGATCTGTCTGTCCTTCCCTGCGAGTCTTTGCATTGAGGCAGGGAGAGGACATCAGGAAAGATTTCCAGGAGGAAGCAGAGCCCTGAAGGGTAAGAAGACACCTAACCTAGCCATAGCCCAGGCACTGCTCCCAGTCAGGTGAGAGAAAGGTCCTCAGATACAGACAGCCTGGAATCCAAGACAGCCAGGAGGGCTCAGAGGGCAGGTGTGTGCGTGGGCAGGCTTCTATGCCTCAATGGGCTCAAGTTGGTAGGAGCCTGCATTTCCCAGCTTTCAGGACATGACTGCACGTGTCAGTCTCTTAGTAGCCTTGGGAGGGTGGTGGAATTATCTCCATTTTACAAATGAGAAAATTAAGGCTTAATGAGATGGGCACTCAAATTCTTTTCAGAAGGATAAAGAAAACTGTTCAGAAAGCTGCAGCCCCAGCCACGAATGGCTGGCTTGTGGGACAGGGACACATGCGGTAGCTCAGGTTGTCTGTTATCCTTAGTTGATCAAGTACTTTCCTCTCCATAGGTGGCTTCAACTTCCCTCCCTGCAAATGGGCAGTGCTGCTGAGGAGTATTACAGGACCTTGCCATTCCAAGAGATGCTGGCAAAAGTGGTAAATGGCCTCCGACAAGCCTCAGGGGAGGCGGGGAACAACCCAGATCTGGGTTCAAATTGGCTACAGTTCTACCCTCAGATCAACGTCATATCCCTTACACTAATTCTGAAGGTCCATTGACAGTAAATGGATGTCTGTTCTAAGGTCTGAGAAGGTATATAATTTCCTCACAGCCATATCAGAATAAAATTGGAGGGCTAGCCATCACAGGCCTCACTATTCCAGATGTGTAAACCAAGTTATTAACTGTTAAATAAACATGTCCCTTTTTTGTTATTGTTATAATGATTTTTTGAGCTTTATTGAAGTAAAATTGACAAAAACTGTATATATTCAAGGTGTATCTATTGATGTTTGGATATACACATTGTGACATGATTACCACAATCAACTTAATTAACATAACCATCACCTCACGTAGTTATCTTGTGTGTGTGTATGTGTTGAGAATACATAAGAACTGCTCTCTTAGCAAATTTCAAGCATAAAATACATTATTATTAATTATAATCAACATGCTGGACATTAGGTCTCCAGAACTTATTCATCTTGTTACTACAAGACTACACCCGTTGATCAACCTCTCACCATTTCTCCCTCTTCTATCGCCCCTGGTAACCACCTTTTAACTCTTTATTCCTATGAATTCAAGATTTTTAGATTACCCATACAAGAGAAATCACACAGCATTTTTCTTTCTGTGTCTGGCTTATTTCACATAGCATAATGTCCTTCAGGTTTTGAGGACTACATTATCTCAACTGGCAGGACTTTCCTTTTATTGAGGCTGAAAAACAATATTCCATTTTCTATATACACCCCATTTTCTTTATTCATAAGTCCATTGACTGACACATACATTGATTCCATACCTTGGCTATTGGAAATAATGCTGCAATGAATATGGGAATGCCGCCATCTTTTCCACAATCTGATTTCAATTCTATTGGATATATACCCAGAAATGGTATTGATGGATCATATGGTAGTTCTAGTTTATATTTTTTGAGTGTTCTCCATATTGTTCTCCATAATGATTGCATGTATTTACATTCCCACAGTGTATAAGGGTTCCCTTTTCTCCACATCCTGGCCAAAGCTTATCACATTTTGATAATG
>NW_003852505.1:3393614-3410894 GCF_000181295.1 Otolemur garnettii | reverse complement strand
GTGTATGTGGCTGGTGCCTTAGCCACTTGAGCCATAGGCGCCAAGCCTCTACTAAACATTTAAATAGAATTAATACTAGATCTTCTCAAATTCTTCCAAAAAAAAAATTTTTTTTTGAGACAGAGCCTCAAGCTATCCCCCTGGGTAGAGTGCTGTGCCATCACAGCTCACAGAAACCTCCAACTCCTGGGCTCAAGCCATCTTCTTGCCTCAGCCTCCCAAGTAGCTAGGACTACAGGTGTGCACCACTACTACACCTGGCTAGTTTTACTATTTTTGGTAGAGATGGAATTTTGCTCTTGCTCAGGCTGGTCTCAAACTCCTGCCTTGGCCTCCTAGAGTGCAAGGATTACAGGCCTGAACCACCTCATGCTACAGTTTTCTTTTCTTTCAGTATCCTTGTCTGGCTTTGGCAATAGGGTAATGCTGGCCTCATAAAATGAATGAATGTTCCCTCTGGTTAAAATTTTTTTGAAGAGGCTCAGCGCCTGTGGCTCAAGTGGCTAAGGCACCAGCCACATACACCTAAGGTGCCAGGTTCAAATCCAGCCCAGGCCCGCCAAAACAACAATGAGGGCTGCAACTAAAAAATAGCCAGGCATTGTGGAGGGCATCTGTGGTCCCAGCTACTTGGGAGGCTGAGGCCGGAGACTCACTTGAACCCAGGAGTTGGAGGTTGCTGTGAGCTGTGATGCCACAGCACTCTACCCAGGGCGATAGCTTGAGGCTCTGTCTCAAAAAAAAAAAAAATTTTTTTTGGAAGAGTTTGAGAAGATCTAGTATTAATTCTATTTAAATGTTTAGTAGAATTCACCTAAGAGGCTATCAGTTCCTGGGCTTTTTGATTACTGAGTCAATCTCCTTAGTCATTTTTGTTCTGTTCAGATTTTCTGTTTCTTCATAATTTAATCTTAGTAGATTATAAATATATGGAAATGTATCCATTTCCTCGATGTTATCTAATTTTGGGCAAATCGTTGTTAATTATATTCTCTTATTGGGCAGCACCTGTGGCTCAGTGAGTAGGGTGCCAGCCCCATATACCGAGGATGGTGGGTTCAAGCCCGACCCCAGCCAAACTGCAGCAAAAAAATGGCCAGGCGTTGTGGCGGGCGCCTGTAGTCCCAGCTACTCAAGAGGCTGAGCTAAGAGAATCACCTAAGCCCAAGAGCCAGAGGTTGCTGTGAGCTATGATGCCACGGCATTCTACTGAGGGTGATAAAGTGAGACTCTGTCGCCAAAAAAAAAAAAAAATTATACTCTCTCATGATCCTATGTATTTCAGTGGTATCAGTAGTGATGTCTCATTTTCCATTTCTGATTTTATTTATTCTAGTTTTCTCTTTTTTTCTTAGTCTAGCTAAAGGCTTATCAGTTTTATCTTTTCAAAAACTCTTATTTTCATTGATTTTTTCTATTGTTTTTCTAGATTATTTATTTCCACTTCAGTATTTATCATGTACTTCCTTCTACTCCTAGTTTTTTTCTTCTTTCTTCCAGGTCTTTGAAGTATAAAATTAGATTATTTAATGTCTTTCTATTTTCTTCCTGTAGACATTAATTACTATTTACTCCCCTCTTAGAACTGCTTTTTCTGCAATCCAGAAGCTTTGATATGTTGTGTTTCAATTTTCCTTTGCCTCAAGATGTTATTTAATTTCCCTTTGATTATTCCCTCGATTACATTGCTTGTGACTGCTGCACAAGCTTCCAGGTGGCACTGGGCTTTCACCAAGGCTACAGGTTCAGGAGAAGTGCAGCAAATGGTTGGAAAATAGGAACTGGGCTATCAACTTGCTGGACAGTACAAGTCGGAGAAAGCCCATAGACCACATGTAGTAGTTAGTAGGCTGCTCCATGTTCTCAGTACCTGCAAGCTGCTCAGGAATGCTTTCATCTGGGTGAGGTAGAAGGGTCAAGGTTGTTGATCTATCTCCTTGTGGACCACATAGCTCTGACTTCTCTTTCCAGAAGTGCATTGAGTGCTATGTGGGGCCTCACAGGCAAAGGTCATGATTTAACATGATATTAACTCAGACCTCTAGGGCATCTACAATGTGCAGATGTGTATGTGTCTGGCTCCCTCTCATACATTAGAAAACTGAGACCCAGAAGACTTTTGAAAATAAATGATGACCACTCAAATAAGAACAAACAAAAGCTATCTGTACAGAATTTGCTATAACAAGAGAGTTGTCCATCACCAACAAAAAGATCTTCAGTGTGCCCTGCTTGGAGTTCATTGGTATGGTGAAGCCACAGGCATGCTAACTAAAAGCACCCAATATAATTGGTTAGGGAAACAGATGTGACTTTTCCAGTTGGCTCTAAGTTGGAAACAGGGGCAAAAGTTAGGGAAAATGTTAGTTATTAAGTCCTGACCATTTGAGGCCAATTGCTTCAGAAGTTGTGGTTTGGCTTCCTAGACTGGTTGCTGTATATTTGGAGTCAGAGATCTATTTGTACATAAGGTCTGGCTATTGACGATTGTACATTCAGCTCTCTCAAAGTTAAGTCACTGCACAGAGGTATACTGCTCAGTGGTGGTTAGTTGAGACTTGACCCTGGTTACTGCTGGGTTTGGTTTTATTTTGTTTGACTCCCATGGCTGCCTGATAGAGTTTCTACTTTGGTGTTGCCAGTCTATGTTAGGAGCCCTTTCCTCTGTCTTTTCACAGCTTTGGTTGTGGAAGATCTTATTCTATGCCAGGGCACTACCTGGAAGACAAATGCAAATTCTCCCCTTTAAGAGGGACAATAGCCTTGAAAGGTGAGTGTGAAAGGCCTGTTTTCCAGGACAGAAGACTCACTCTGTGAAGGACTTGAATCATGTATTGTTGGGGTAGCATATGAGGAGACTAGTTTAAGGAGCTGCTTAGAAGAGAAGTTACAACTTCCTGCTACTGAGGGGCATCAGCCAAGAATGTGCTGTTATATCTCCTCCTTTTTGTTGCTTACATATATTAAGCCTTTACTATCTGCCAAGCAATATGTTTAATTGTTTATACACAATTTTATTTGGTAGCCATATAAATCCTGAATTATGTACTATATCCCCATGTTAAGATGAGGAAGCTGTTGCACGTGACCACAAAGATAATAAGAGAGCTAAATCTGACTCCAGAGCTCACGCTTCATCAATTTTAATGCAGTGTGGCAGTGTTCACACAATGGGATGCCACAGAGTAAGCACTCAGAACCATTCGCTACTATTACTCCATACGATCTCCTATCCTCACATTATTATCTGTCAAGCTCCCCTTCCAAATCTGAAAAAACAGAAAGAGTCCTATCTAGGAGTCAGCCTGAGCTCTTGCCCCAGCTCTATTACCATCTCTTTAAATTTGAGCAAGCCACATAACCCACTGAATCTATGTTTTGTCATTTACAAGATCATGAAAGCAGTGCTTGGTCTCATGTACACAATGTTGTTCTAGGGGTTAAATAAAGCATTCGGATGTACATTTCTGATAATATTTCCAATTATCAGAAAAGCATGAATGGATGCAGTGGTATATAAACTGTTGGGAATCATTCCATGCATTTCACTCTGGAGACTGGAATACCTTATTCATAATGATATTCTCCACTCTTCTTTCTCAGAACAGCTCCTCCCATTTCTTCTTTCTCCCCAAAGGAAGAGAGGGGTAATCAGATGAGGGGAAATAACATGGAAAGGAATTTTTTAGGTGAGCAAATGAGATATTTGATGATTGTAAGAAAAACTTGTTTGCATTTGGGCTGTATACTATGCTTATGTTTATAAAAGAATGATCTATCTCTTAATGATATACACTGAAATACTTATGGATGATATGATGTGTAAATTTTCTTCAAAAAAAATCCATGCGCGGAAGAAGGAAAATGGCTAAGGGTACTGATGCAGTAGGATTGGTTATAAATGCTAACTAGAACTGGGTACTGGGTAAGTGGGAGTTCATCCATCTAATGTTTCCCTCTACTTTTGTGTAAGTTTTAAATTTTCAATGCTAATTTTTTAAATGATCTGGGATACAAATTCGAATGCTGATAAGGTCTCACAGGTAACATAAATGAGGGAAGCAAGCAGGGTGAGGACTTTGGTAAACTAGGAAAAAATATGTCTTTTCTAATGTGGATGGCCCATACTCAGCTGCAGGTGGATTCTGGGTAGGAATATGGGTCTTAGGGTGGAAGATTTTCCAAAAAACGTACACATGTTTTAAGAAAGAAAAAAAAAACTGTATTAAAATTGTAAAATTCAATATATACCAATAACATTTCTTATCTTGTATATTGTATCTCTTGTACTTGCATAAGTCAAATGTGACTTAAGTATCAAATTTAACACAGTTTTTTTCCTTTCTTAAAATATGTATACATTATTTGTCTTGTGTGTGTGTGTGTGTGTGTGTGTGTGTGTGTGTAATAGACAGGGTGTCCATAAGGTTCATGTGCAATTTAAAATAGCCCAGCACCAACCACAACACCGAGGATGGCGGGTTCGAACCCAGCCCATGCCGGCTAAACAACAATGACAACTGCAACAACAACTATAAAAAATAGCTGGACACTGTGATGGGTGCCTATAGTCCCAGCTACTTGGGAGGCTGAGGCAAGAGAACCCCTTAAGCCCAAGAGTTTGAGGCTGCTATGAGCTGTGATGGCATGGCACTCTACCTAGGGAGACATAGGGACACTCTGTATCAAAAATAAATAAATAATAATAAAATAGCCAACCATATTACATAAGATGGCAACACAAATGCACACATCACCAGACAGCTCTCCAAAGTCAAGCCGCATTGACTGTATTGTTGATGCGTACATCTGTTCAGCAAAATGCATCCTGTGGCCCATTATCCCTCTTTACAAGTATTTCCAGTTCCAGACCGAAAAGGGAAATGGAATCTTGTCCGGCTACACCTGGAGAGCCCCATACGGAACTGGAAAAGAGAAGGAACCTGATTACCCTACAGGTTAATTTACATCGTTACACACATCCCTGCCCACAGCCAATCCAAGATAAGGGAAGGGCTTTGTCGATGAACCAGGACTATTGCTAGTTTCCTCCGCCTCCAGAGGGGGTGGGGAGGTTGTGGTTATGGAAGTCCTGCTCAAGAGCACGCCCTTAACCCTTAACTTTCGTAGCCAGAGTGGGTCAGTCTGGAGTCTGGCTGAGTGAGCGCCTTGGCTTTCTGCTCCTGAAGGGCACAAATAGCCTATTTCCCAAAGGGCACAAGTAGCCCTATTAATAGTTGGAAGCAAAAAAGATGACCCAGGGCACAGAACTCAGCTCTAGAGCCCGGAAATTGTAAATGAGAGCAGTGTTTCAGGATCCTGGGCTGAAACTCCACCCCCGCCCACAAGATCTTGGCCATTCTAGTCCCAGACCGAAAGAACAGGATGAATGAAAGCAGCAGTCCCGTGAAGATCTTGTGGCTTTGCTCAGCTTAGTTCTCTTAGAGGACGTGCCACTCTCTTGTCTCCAAAACTTGACGCTGCCCTTGGCGGCTGAGGAGACAGATATCAGACCCACTCAGGCCGAAAAAATAGGGTATGCTCTCGTCAGCCTGAAAATGTCTCCGTTGCCCAGGATCACAAAACACCCTCCCCTACAACCACCCAAAGCAAAGGAAACTTTGGCAACAGTTGTAGTACATGGACGAAGCCCTTCCCTCGCCTAGGATTGGCTGTGGGCAGAGAAGAGGGTATCGGTGTAAACAACCCTGAAGGGAAGCTGGTTTCTTGCCATATTCCAGTTCCGCGTGCAGCTCCCCGGGTCTAAGCTGAACACGACACAATTGCCCTTCTTGAACTTGGAAAAATGAAGAGAAGAGGATGGGCAACAGGATGCATTTCACTGAGCAAATATATCAACAACACACGTCTTCTTGACTTTCGTGTGTTGTCAGGATGTGGGTGGGGGTATCACATTATGTAATTATACAGGTCGTCAAAAGATAAGTGGGGTTAGACTGGGTGTGTCAGTCAGTTGTCCAGAGAAACACAACCAATTGGATATAGATATCATTATCCATTTCTATCTATATGTATGTGGATTGATAATAGATGGATACTTGATAGATACAAAGATACGATGGCACTGATTATAAGGGACTTGCTTCATGTGATCATGGAGGATGATGGGTCCCCACATCTGCACTTTCCAAGCTGCAGACCCAAGAGAACTGATGAAGTTCTAGTCCCAGTGCCAGAGAAAACCTATGTCCCAACTCTGAAGCAGTCAGGCAGGAGGTCTCTTACTTGTGGGAAGATAAGCCCATGTGTACCTATTCAGGCCTTTAACTGATTGGATGAGGCCTATCCACAGTGCACAGGGTAATCTGCTTTACTTGGTCTGCCTACTGAAATGTTAGTCTGAACCCAAATTACCCTCACAGGCATGTAGCCTGTAGCTCAGTGGCTGGGCGCCAGCCACATACACTGGAGCTGGTGGGTTCGAACTCAGCCCAGGCCTGCCAAAACAACAATGACAATTACAACCAAAAAATATTGGGGCATTGTGATGGGTTCCTGTAGTCCCAGCTACTTGAGAGGCTGAGGCAAGAGAATCCCCTAAGCCCAAGAGTTGGAGGTTGCTGTGAGCTGTGATGCCACGGTCACTCTACCAAGGGTGACATTAGTGAGACTCCGTTTCAAAAAAAAAAAAAAAAATGCCCTCACAGACACACCCAGACTGATGTGGGATCAAATTTGGGGCACACTGTGGCCCAAATCTACATAAAATTAACCATCACACTAAGCTTACTTGACAACAAATGAAATGTCTCACTTTAGACAGAAATTCAGCACTTACAGCCACCAGCCTTGCAAAGCATTAGCATAAAGGAGGAAAAAAGAGAGGCTGAAAGGGGAGAGAAAAATAAGGAAAGAAGGGAATGGGTATTAGGGTGGGCAGAAAAGTGGAAAGGGAAGAAAGAGAGGGAATGAGAGAATAAAACTGACAGAAGAGTAGGGTTGAAGGAATATCATTCAAGACCCAGGGTGCGGGGTGGCGCCTGTGGCTCACAGGAGTAAGGCATTGGTCCCATATGC
The DNA here is from genome assembly GCF_000181295.1 of Otolemur garnettii. Taxonomy (NCBI): domain Eukaryota; kingdom Metazoa; phylum Chordata; class Mammalia; order Primates; family Galagidae; genus Otolemur; species Otolemur garnettii. The sequence goes on along the minus strand of NW_003852505.1, from coordinate 3,403,856 downwards.
TGGAGGTGGTGGGTTCAAACCCAGCCCTGGCCAAAAAAAAAAAAAAAAAAAAGACCCAGGGTGCGAAGGCCTCAAGAGAGAGGTGCCAGTTTTACCTCAATCCCTTTTCACTCACCCTGTGTAGACCGCCACGTCCTAGGGACCTCCTCAGCTAATTTTCCTGAATTCAGGGAAAAAACTAACAGGAGAGACCTGCAGCCCTCTTTAGTGAGTACAATATCCCTGATACAAAGTCACCTCCCCAGTTCTCCTAGGAGGGCAAAGTGAGGTATCTGGCCTGTCTCTTCCCTGGAGGTCTCTCCGGCTCAATGAGCCTAGATGCAGGGGTGCAGGGCAGGTGAAATCCTGCATGTTTGTCTCCTCGACAACACACACAGCACTGTGGATGGGCCTGTCTTCACTGACAAGCTTCGTTGTCCCAAAGCTTGGTCTGAAATGGTGCTGAGGAGTCCTTGGGTAACACATCTGTCTATAGGATGCCCTGCCTTCAAAAGCAGACAGAAACTTGGCTGGGAGAGGAGGCAAATTTCTGGATCCCACAAATTTAAACTCCTGCTGGATCAGGAGACTTCCTGACCCTCTGGGAAGTATCTCAGGCCTCTCCTTTCCCTGAATTAATTTTGCCTGCAAGTGTCATAGTGTATCTTCAACCACCTACACATCTCTTATCCTCTGGGCAATTAAAGAATCCTGCCCACAGTTGCCCTCGGAGGTCATGGCCAAATATCTGGCACTCCATGGATGCTTAGGAGAGGTCTTGCTTCCCATGCCCCCAAAAGCTTGAAACAAAGGAATCTGGCGTTCTCTCTGTTCCTTTGGATTTCAGCTGATGTGGAGGGAAAAAAAGATTCCTATTGTACACCTGAGGCTCAGACAGCTGATACACCGTGCCTGAAGTAACAATGCTAACATGTGGCAGAAGTGGGATTTGAATCCTTTCTGTGTTCAGAATCTGTGTTCCTAGTAAGCCACACTGCCTCCCATAGCTCTCTTCCCCTTATCCTCAGCCCCCAGCCTCACTGTCCATCTTGGCATGTTCTTTCTCTGTCAAGTCCCATTCTGTTGCATCAGGCTAAAGTGTCATGGCATCATCCCAGCTCACAGCAACCTTAAATTCTTATGTTCAAGTGATTCTTCTGCCTCAGCCTCCTTGGTAACTGGGACTACAGGACCACAGAGTGTCTGGCTAATTTTAATTTTGCTCTTTTCTTTTCTTCTTTTTTTTCTTTTTCAGTAGAGATGGAATCTCATTCTTGCTCTGGCTAGCCTTGAACTCCAAGGAAACTTATAGCCTGGTGGAAATGCTGGGTGGGGGGGGATTTATCCTCCCCTCACACTTGTGGTAGTCAGCGGACTCCTGACCCCTTAGAGAGCTTTTCTACCCTGACAAGCCCAAAAGCTTCTGCCATTGTCGAACACAAGGCTTCTTGAAAACAAAGCACTGGCCTGCCAGCCTCCTGTGGAGTTGCCCTCTGTTACCACAGACAGGAGCTGAGATGGCAGGTGCCATAGTGCTTCTCCATCTATAGCAGTGGTTCTCAACCTTCCTAATGCCACAACCCTTTAATACAGTTCCTCATGTTGTGGTGACCCCCCAACCATAAAATTATTTTCGTTGCTACTAGCAACGAAAATAATTTTGTTAGTATTAATAATTTCTATAGTATGCCTTTGTCTTCCCCAGGGAGCTCCAGCCCTTCAGTTTTCACATCACCTTTTCTTACACAGTTTCCAACTCCTTCCCAGACTGGGGTAGGTCCTAGGGGATCTGTATGATCCCAGATACCAACATTGGACATTCCAGACAGAGTATCTTTGGGGAGAGGGACAAAGAGAGTTAGAGAGCCAGCTGGTCCTCTAGACCACATGTCCTCAAACTACGGTCTGCAGGCCACATGCGGCCCACCGAGGACATTTATCTGGCCCACAGGGTGTTTTTGCAGCTGCCACCTATCCTGCTTAGCAGCTGACTCGTCCTGGGGCCCGCAGTCTGGCCCTCCAATAGTCTGAGGGACAGTGAACTGGCCTCCTGTTTAAAAAGTTTGAGGACCCCTGCTTAGACTCTTTTCCTCTCCCTCAACACTCCAGTCTACTGCTTCCCAGTGATTGAGCTAGGGCTTTCCAGAGTGACTGCTTCCTCTCTGTTGCCATGTCCACGGCATCAAGGCTCCCACAGAGAGTGGTGTCCACACCTTTCCCTTTGAGGACCTACAATGAACTTAAGGTCCTCTGACTCTGAACTCCTTGCCTATTGACATTTTCCCATTCTGCTTGGCTGCCTCCTCCAGCAAAGGACATACCCCAAAGGGGAGAGGCCTACCTGAGTACTCCATGGACAACTAGGAACCAGCATGCTTCTCCCTGGCTTGGTTAGAGATTGAACTTGAGGAAGCATGAGACAGGCCAGCAAGCTAGATCCTGTACCCACAGAGCTCAATCATGTTGCTTGGAGGCAGACAGGGGATATTTGTGAACTAAACTCAAGAAGCAAGGGAGCCCATGCAGGCAGAACTGAAAGAAGAGTACAGCGTGAGTCTGAGCCGCAGCACACTAGCAGAGCACCCACCCATACCCCGTAGGAAAGCTGTGCTTTCAGACCCAGGTGGAACCTCAGTCCCAGAAGTTCCCAACTCGCATTGCTGGTGAGCTCACCTAGTTCAGGCTTCTGTTTCCAACCAGACACTGGAAGGAAACCCACAGGGCAGATGAGGAGGAAATAAATGAAACCCACTTCCAACGGCCAGTCTGTGAATCCCATATGGCCCCTTCCATGAGCAGACTTTGGTTTAATGAGGCCACTTCAGCTCCTCCCTGGTGGCTTTCCCCAGCAGCTTGGGAGCTAACCCTTGATATCTTTGGAGACAGTTCTTATGCCCACCTTTGCAGAGCCTGAAGGCAGGCTTGCCTGACCTAGGCCTACCCAGATTTGTTCCTCCACCCACCTCAGCTGTGGTGGAGAATAAGGAGTCCTCTGTGAGCTTGGGGACCATGCCCACCACCTGGAGCATTTGAGTGTTTCTCCTGAGGGTCTTAAGCCTGTCACAGGTCCCAAAGAACAACACTGTAGCTGGATCTTTCTTGCAAGCACTACCTACCAACAGGGAGAACAACTTGTATAGCCCATTACAGCACCTACTGTTTCCATCAAACGGTATAGCTGATTCTTACGCAAAGACTACTCACCATTTCAGAGATTAAACTGGGTGTTCCAATGTAATTCACATTGCTTGGGAGAGGAGAAAATACAAGATTAGAAGCAGCCGATGAGTGTGCCAACTCTCAAGGGGAAGACCAAAAGTTGCAGGTCTAACTATCATTTTTCACTGGGAATACGATCTTGTATCTAGCGTAATAATTTTCAACTTGTGTGCCGTGGCACACTATGTGCCATGAGAGGATCTTAGGTGTGCGATGAAAAAAAAAAAATTTTTTTTTTTAAGAGACAGAGTCTCACTTTATCGCCCTCGGTAGAGTGCTGAGGTGTCACACAGCTCACAGAAATCTCCAACTCCGGGCTTAGGCAATTCTCCTGTCTCCGCCTCCCAAGTAGCTGGGACCACAGGCACCCGCCACAACACCCAGCTATTTTTTTGTTGCAGTTTGGCCGGGGCTGGGTTTGATTGAACCCACTACCCTCGGTATATGGGGCCAGCGCCCTACCAGCTGAGCCACAGGCACTGCCCAGTGCCATGAAAAATTTTAAAGATAATTAATTAAATTGCTTTTGAAAGAAGTTCAAAGCACAGTAAGTATATCCATTTTTTTTTACTCTTTTTTTTGATCAACATAATTTAAGTCTGCCACAGAAGTTTCTATAGGTTCAAATATGCTGTGAGATTAAAAAGGTTGAAAAACATGGATCTAGAAAATCCCAAAGACTCTACCAACAGATACCTGGAATTCATAAATAAATTCAGCAAAGTCTCATGTTGCAAAATAAATGTACACAAATCAGTAACATTTTATTTAATTTTTAATAGCATAATTTAATTTTTATTGCTTTTTCTTTTATCTGCCTATAAGGACACTTACAAAATAATTGGCACTAAAATTAATGAAAATAAAAGCAGTTCTTTCTAGTATCACTGTATTAATATTGTTTAATAAACAGTATCAAATTGTACAGATTTACTTAAAAACAACTTCAGTATAAAAACTAATCATATATGGGCAGCACCTGTGGCTCAAAGGAGTAGGGCGCTGGCCCCATATACCGGAGGTGGTAGGTTAAAACCTGGCCCCCCCCCAAAAAAAACTAATCCTATATTAGTATTTGTTCTGTAGTGAAGTACCATGGCATGTAACAATTTTTTCTACCCACATACACTTATAAACCTTTTTGCAATAAAGAGCCCATTTCACAGAGCACTAGTTAAATTGAGGTCTGAAACTGGTGACTACAAACACAATGTTTGCTTTATACACCCACCAATCAAAAATATAATTACGAAACAAACTGGAAGAAAAAGTGTTTCAATAGATTATAATATGTGAAACATAGAGGTAGCTAAACAATAATGAGCCACTAAATTAGTATTTTACTAGAATACAAAACATATCCCACTTTTAAAATTGTGAAAACCTTTTCACTAAACATGTTATCATCTGCAGTATAATTCAACCAGTTTTGTTTACTCTTATGTGAAGACCTATTTTAATACTTTATAATCTACTTCCAGGCCTGGCATGGTGGCTCCCACCTATAATCCCAGAACTTTGGGAGTTCAAAGCAGGAGGATAGCTTAAGCCCAAGAGTTTCAATGAGACTATCTCTAGAAAACAAACAACTTACTCCCTTAAGTCATTCCTTTAAAATCTTTAACCATTCTTTTCAGTGTTTTTTAAGTTTCCCAGGCTCGAGTACAGTTACTACTCACTCACAAGTAGCTAGAACTACAGGCATGTGCCACCTCATGTGGCACCAGTGTGTCAACCCTTAACACTAGTATTAACTTTTACAAGGTTGACAATTCCCCTGTATTTTCAATAGTTTAAGCAAGTTTCTCTAAACACATTTTCAAACAGCTATATGTACCCCTATGTGTCATATTGAAGTATGGCTACTTTCTGTACGTATACATATAAGAACAAAGCACATTATAGTGAGTGCCAAGAAAACAGCTGGCTGGGTTATGAGCTGTATATGCAAGACAGCACATCCATTACTATTTCTCTGATTCCGTGGTGACTATGTAACTCCAGTTATCATACACTCCTGGCACTGTTTATCAAACAATAGTGATTCTAAGGATATGCCCATAACATCACTCACTTACCTACCAAGAACACTGTCTTCCCTTCCCTCTTGAGTAAACCAAATGATACAAGGTAAGACCTAACACTCTTCTTTCTTTTCCCCCCTGGGATGGGTAATACCTTTCTCATATAGTCTACCTTAGAGAATTGTGTATGTTTTAACATCTTTTTCCTTTTCATGAGTAAATATTGCCCAATGACTCTAAAACATTTTTCCTTTCTGTTATTTGTGCTAAACTTTAGCTTTCTTTAACTAAAACCCATGTAGAGAAAGCATATTTCAGAATTTCTCAGTTGGAAAGATAAGAATATCTCACTCAAATCTTACTATTAAGAATAAAACATGGGGTGGCACCTGTGGCTCAAAGGAGTAAGACGCGGGCCCCATATGCCAGAGGTGGTGGGTTCAAACCCAGCCCTGGCCAAAAACTGCAAAAAAATAAAATAAAATATGATTAGCAGAGCACGGTGGCTCTTACCTGTAGTCCTAGCACTCTGGGAGGCCAAAGCAAGAGGATCTCTTGAGCTCAGGAGTTCAAGACCAGCCAGAACAAGCGTGAAACCCCATCTCTACTAAAAATAGAAAAATCAGTTGGGTATCATGGCAGGCACCTGTAGTCCCAGCTACTTGGGAGGCTGATGCAGGAGGATCAGCCTCAGGAACTCAGGAGTCTGAGGTTACCATGCGCTAGGCCAACACCATGGCACGATAGCCTGGGCAAGAGAGTGAGACTCTGTCCCACCCCCAAAAAAGAAGTAGTGATGATTGCAGTGGGTTTTCAACCTGTTGCTTAGGTGTTGCTGAGGAGTACCAAGATCAACACACACAGTTATAGTACAGAATTGTGTCCCTGGAGAGAAAGTTGGTCAGAGCTAATGTGGAAAATTTGGAGAGAACTTGTATGAAAAATAACAATGCAAACAAAATACACAATGAGTTCTCTGATGTGTAAAGTAGAATATTGGAGAGAACTGTATTGAAACTTGAGAAATAACCATAGTCAATGAATTAGGAAGGAAAGGATGAGCAAAGTAGAAACAATATGAGCATTAACACTGCACATAAAAGACAGGAAACTAGGAGATCTGTGTGCTAGGCTGTGTTACACTAAGCAGCTAACTTAAATATATGGGCCTCAGTTTCTTCAGTAGAAAATATAAGGTCATTAGATTGTATAACAGCTAATTGACATTTTCATTAAAAATATCACAATTCTGTACTCTATGGAGTACAGAAAAATTGATGACTTGAGGCAGCAAATGAGAAAGTATTTTACCTTCCCAGGGTTTTAGGCCATGTCCAAATTATTTGTTTGTTTGTTTGGTTTTTCATTTTATTTTACTATGATAAGAACATTTAACATGACATCTACTCTCTTAATACATTATAAATATATTTTATTTGAAAAGAAGAATAAAATATGATTTTTTTTTTTTTTGAGACAGAGTCTCACTCCATCATTCTGGGTAGAGCGCAATGGTATCATAGCTCACAGCAACCTCAAACTTTAGGGCTTAAGTGATCCCCCTGCCTCAGCCTCCTGAGTAGCTGGAACTATAGGCATGCACCACAATGCCCGGCTAGTTTTTCTATTTTTAGTAGAAATGGGATCTCACTCAAATCTTACACAGGCTGGTCTCAAACTCCTGAGCTCAAGGGATCCTCCCGCCTCAGCCTCCTAGAGTGCTAAAATTACAGGAATAATGTATGATTTTTAAAGTAAAAGTACAACTGATTTTTAGTTAGAGAACTCATTGGAACCATTAGAGATCCTGGGGACTGCCCAGTCTGTGGGCTGCAATGTTAATGGCCAGCCACCCTCATGTATCACAGCTGACATCAGTGTTGCAGTGGAATGCCTAGCTAGTTAAAAAGTACAAAGGAAAATATTTCAATAAAGTACCATTTGACAAAAAAAGTACATTAACAGTCATCACAGTTAACCTTCAAGCAAGCTTTAGAATCCAAAACCTCCATCTATTTCAACACCAATTATCCTTGCTTTGGTTCAAATACAATTCAAGATCAACACAAATTTAGTAAACCAAACAAATTTTATTTTCTTTCACTGAAAATAAAAGGTACAGTATATAAATGTACAGTTAAGCACATAGTTCACACATAAAAATATTTTTCAAGTTATAAACTAACCTACTTCATTTTATCCAAAACCATTTCTATTTGTGAGATAAGGAATTCTTCCACCTACAAGTTTTATACTATTAGATTAGATCCTCTAAATCTCAGAAAGAGGACAATTAGAAAAGTCAAAAATATCTATCCACTAAAATAGAACACAAAATCATCTCCAAGTCACATCCTTACACATAAAAAATGGTCACACACAAAGAGCCAAGATTAGTTGGGGGGGAATTATTATTTTAAAATTTGATTACATCCAATTTTGTCGGCATTAAAATTAGAGACATTTTAAATCTGAATGGGTATATACCAAAAACCAGAAATTGTTTGGTAAAAATGTAAACAAGAATTTTCCAGTAATTGCAGTTTAGAAGGCGGAAATCAATTTAGAAAAACCAACCCAATGTTTACAATGATTGTGCCACAGATTTAAACCTCAGTAGCACATCAGTAAGTAAATTGTTCACATTTAGATCTTAACCTCGAGATTTGACAGTTAGCTGTTTCTTGAAAAAGAATTCAGCACTTTATGCAAATATATCTGTCTTCCACATGCTTTATTTAGCACACACTTAAAATTTCTCCATTGTATATATACAAAACACCTGCCATGTGGGCAGGGCAAAATATATACTTTCATAACAAAACCATAATGTACCTCTCAAGTATGAACAAAATACAAATAATAAACAGTATATGGCATTTACAAAATACAATACAAGCTGCTTATATGTACTTTTTAAAACTTGTTGTTTGCACTTTTATGTTGCAACAAGGCAAATTTTCATTTCTGTACCAATTTCCTTTCAAGGAGTCCAGAGATTATGGAAAAACTATTTTACATACATACTGAAATCTCAAAACTAAGCTTGAACTTATAGGAGTGTTTTAAATTGTGATGCCATCAGCTTCCCATTTTCATTGTAATCATCATTCATGCTTCGGGGATCCAGCGATTTTGAGGCTTTGGATCCAGTGACTAGGCGGCTTTGGAAGAACACTAGGGGGAGGTGATTGAGCAAACTGTGCCCCAGCATAATTTTCCTTTTGCCTCACTTCGGTTAGATATACCGATTTCTTGAAACGTACCTTTTTCATGTTCTGATTATTTTTAAAAGGCTTTTTTTCCTGCTTATGAATTCTATCAGATGGAACACAATTCTGCCAAAAGTTACCTTCATCTCTCTGTGTAGAGGTGATCTTGGTCAGCAAGTTATATTTGCTTTTCTGTCTGTTCATCTCTGATTCTTCATACAAGTATGCACCACGAATAAACTGGCCATGAGGAACTGCAGTGTCCTCTGATCTTTCCATCTTTGGTTTTGAAACCTCTTGCCTGCAGGGTAGCTGACCAGACATCAAAGACCGAAGAATCTCAGGGAAAAGGTTCGCTTCTTTAGTTGGAGTTGCAGCAGCCTGGATGGGGACCTCTTGCACTCTTTTCTGGCCATTGGCTGGGCTCCAGCCACTCTCCAGAATGGGCTGGTGCTGCTGGTACTGGGAGAACCTGGACATCCGTCCTGCTGGACTATCCCGTGCCTTCTTCCTCTGTCCCTTCTTTGGCGCTTCCTGAGGGATGCTTTCTGCTGTGGCAAGGCTGCCACTGGGCAGAGCTGCTGGAGAATGAGGCTGGGACATCAGACCAGAGCCATCCTGCCCTTGTGAGTGAGGGAGCAAGTGGGTCTGAGACAGTACCTGAGAGTTTGGGATCTGAAGTAAAAACGGTGGAGGCATGGTCACCACAAGAGGAGAAGCTGCGTGGAGCTAGGTGGCCACCCAGGACAAGCAGTTCCCTCTATGGGACTGAGACAATGGTGGTAACTGTAGCGCTAGGAAGCAAGTAGCTCGGCAGGAAGAGAAGGAAGGCAGCGGCTACAGCGGTGGATGCTGCTAAAAGAGCCAAAGAGGATCAAGGAGTATGACTGAGGTAGTGGCAGCAGCATAGCAACAAAAACCTCAGTAGCATTATCATATACCAATAACAGTCAAGCTGGGAGTCAAATCAAAGACTCAGTACCATTTACAATAGCTATAAAGCAAATACAATACTTAGGAATATACTTAGCCAAGGAAGTGAAAGATATCTGCAGGGAGAACTATGAAACACTGATGAAAGAAATCACAGATGACACAAACAAATGGGAAAATATCTCATGCTCATGGATTGGCAGAATCAACATCATTAAAATGTCCATACTGCCCAAAGTTATTTATAGATTGAATGCAATCTCCATCAAAATACCAACATCGTATTTCACACATCTAGAACAAATAATTCTACACTTCATCTAGAACCAAAAAAGAGCCCAAAGCAATTATAAAGCAAAAAGAACAAATCTGGGAGGAATCACATTACTAAACTATAACACTTCAGGGCTGTAGTAACTAAAACAGCATGGTGTTGGTACAAAAAAATAGACACAGACCACTGGAACAATACAGAAAACCCAGTATAAAACCAGCTACCCTACAGCTAACTGATCCTTGACAAGGCAGACAACAACCTACACTAGGGAAAAGAAGCCCTATTCAATACATGGTGCTGGGAAAATGGATAGCCACATGCAGAAGAATGAAACAGGACTCGGCTCGGCGCCTGTGGCTCAAGTGGCTAAGGTGCCCGCCACATACACTTAAGGTGGCGTGTTATAATCCAGCCCAGGCCTGCCAAACAACAATGATGGCTGCAATCAGAAAATAGCTGGGCGTTGTAGAGGGCGCCTATGGTCCCAGCTACTTGGGTGGCTGAGGCAAGAGACTCACTTGAGCCCAGGAGTTGGAGGTTGCTGTGAGCTATGATGCCATAGCACTCTACCCAGGGGATAGCTTGAGGCTCTGTCTCA
>NW_003852505.1:3388569-3392736 GCF_000181295.1 Otolemur garnettii | reverse complement strand
GGGCAACAGACATGAACAGAAGTTTTACAAAATAAGATAGACAAATGGCCAATAATCATATGAAAAATACTTAACATCATTAATCACCAGGGAAATGCAGATTAAAACCATAGTGAGATATCACCTTAAGCCGGTCAGAATCGTTATTAAAATGTCAAAAAATAATAGATGCTAGTGTGGATGCAGAAAGAAACACACAGTTAGTGGGACTGCAAATTAGTACAACCTCTATGGAAAACAGTTTGGAGATTCCTCAAAGAACTAAAAGTAAACCTACCATTTGACCTAGCAATCCCATTACTGGGTGTCTATCCAAAAGAAAAAAAGTCATTTTAGCAAAAAGATACCTGCATTCCAATGTTTATTGCAGCACAAGTCACAGTCAGAAAGATGTCAAATCAACGTAAGTGCCCATCAATTTGTGAGTGGATTAACAAAATGTGGTATGTGTATACCATGGAGTACTACTCAGCCATAAAGAGGAATGAAATAATGTCATTTGCAGCAATTTGGGGTGAAATGGAGACCATTATCCTAAATGAAGTATCTCAAGAATGGAAAATCAAACACCACATGTACTCTCTAGTAAGTTAGAACTAATAGATAGGGCCACACTGGCACAGAGGGAAGTAAATGTCCTTGGAAATAAAGATGGGGAGGGGATAAGGGGAATAGTAAAAAGATACTTAACATGTACAAGGAACACTATTCAGGTGATGGGAACACTGATATCCCTGACTGAAGCACCCCCTAATTTTTTTGAATTTTCTTTGTTTAAATTTCAGATTAATATGAGAGTACAAATAATTAGGTTACCATGTTTGCATTTGTTAGGTAAAGTCCCTGTTGTAGTTATGTCCCGCACCCAGAAAGTGTGCCATATATCCTCACATTGTCTTCATTAGGTGGGAGCACACCAATCCCCCTCTCTCCTTCCATTGCCCCTTTCTCCCCACTCCAACTTGAAATGAATTGAGTTTGTCTCTTGTGTGGGTGTGCATTAGCTCCCCCTAAATATTTTGAAATAAAAATATTTATTGACTATGTCACTTGTATTATTTTATAGTGTCTGGAAAAACAGGCTACATAAACAATGATGCAATAAATGATGGTTTTCATAATATAAACTTCATAGTTAATAAGAAAAAAACTCATTCAGACAGCATTATTACTATTCTCATTTTATAGCAAGGAAACTGAAAAAGAAAATGTTCATCATTCCTGAGTCTCTACTGGTAACCATTAATCTATACTCTCTTGCAGCCTTGAAAACAAATAGCCAAGCTTACAAGAGAGGCCCTGACTTTAGATCCTGGGAATAAATAAGTATAATAAAAGCACAGACATTGAAGTCAGGCATCTCTGGATTTGAGTCTGGGGCAGATCACTCCACACTCCCAGTGCCTCAGTTTGCTCAAATATAAATGAAAATACTCATGCTTACCCCAGAGAGCTACTGTAAGGAGATGACTTCACACAGGCTGAGCACTTAACACAGTGACTGGCATGTCAAGAGGGGGCTAAATACGTACCAGCTGAGGAACTTGACACCACTGTTCCTCCTGCCACAGTCCTACAAGTTCATCTCCTGCGGGCATGAGAAAGAGTATGGTTACTACAGGCTGGTTTTTTTTTTTTTTTTTTTTTTTTTTGCGGTTTTTGGCCAGGGCTGGGTTTGAACCTGCCACCTCCAGCATATGGGGCCATCTCCCTACTCCTTTGAGCCACAGGTGTGGCCCGGCTGGTTCTTTTTTTGATGGGCGATAGGGTGCATCTCAGAAATGAATGTATCCCTCTTTGCCTGGCTGTCTCCCACTTCCTCTCCTTGACTGAACCCAAAAGCAGAAATATTTGGGGTTTATTTCTCACTGGTTGAAAATGGTGTCTCCATGGCAGCATTCATCAATATTCTCAGAGAACCTGGGAACTGCTGCATAAAGACTCCTTCTGAGGCTTCCCCAGCTGCCACTGTTACTGTAAACAAGGATCTGATCACTCAGGGAGCAGAGTTCGTTAGTGGTGTGGGGAATCCACAGGAAAGGGCCTCAGGGGTTCTTTCATTTATCACCCACCCCACAAAATTCACCATACCCAGTCTCTTCCCACCCATTCTACCTTTCGGGCTTCTCATTAGGAAGGTAAGGGGAGAAAGAGAACTAGGAGAGGCCACTTTGAGGGATGCTCAGGGATGATTAGTCCCAGGACTGTGAGGGTAAAACTTCAGCATTTTCCTCCTACTGGAGCATAAGGCTCTGTGGGGAAGTTGTAAAGAAGGTTATTTCCATGGATAAAGATTCACCCTCGCGTGCTTGCTGTTGGAAGCTACAGCTTTGGCTCTAATTTCACTTATCAAGAGCCATTTTTCCAAAAGCTAAGCCATCAAATGACCAAGAGATAGCGTGGGGTATTTTCTAAACTTTAGGGGTCCTCAAACTTTTTAAACAGGGGGCCAATTCACTGTCCCTCAGACCGTTGGAGGGCAGGACTGCAGGCCCCGGGACGAGTCGGCTGCTAAGCAGGACAAAACACCCGGCGGGCCGGATAAACGTCCTGGGCGGGCCGCAAGTGGCCCGTGGGCCATAGTTTGAGGACGCCTGCGCGAAAGGATCAAGTTGCTATATGGCTAATTCCCCAAACCTACCCAAATCCCCGATTTACCTAGAAGTTTGTGGTTTTCGTGTTTACGTACAGAGTTCACTACAATTTTCTTTGGGGAAATTGGTACGGCCTAAGGGCTGTGGACGGTCAGTCGCAGAGTTGTACGGCTCCAGACATCACTCCACCGTAGGCCACAAGTCTCTCCGGAAGCCAGGACGGCGGCCCAGAAAACGCGTTTTCTCAGCAGATGGCCCTCTCATCCAAGCTGGGGAGGCCCAACTTCGCTAGGGCCATCCAGCTGATGCCCCAGGATACGTAGTACCTGTCCTGGGGCTAGGCCTGTACTCAACACCTCCTGAGGTGGAGAAGGTAGTAATCGCTAAGGCGGGAGAAGAAAACGCGAGCCTTCGAGCAAGCCTGGAACGCTAGCTTTCGAGCGCCTACAACGGCCGACCGCCCAGTTTCCGGTACAACAACAAAGCTTTCCCCCATGCCAGGTTGAACTGTGTGTTTCAGTGTATAATGCTCTAGGGAAACTGGTTTCCTGCCTTTCAGTTCCGCATGAAGCTCCCTAAGTCTAAGCGGGACAAGAGATCGCTTGCTTACCCGCGTCCGCATTTGAAATTCTTGGTATGAACGAGGATGGACCACAGATCCATTTCAGAGACTGGGCATATGAACAACACAGTTAATTCTATTTGTGTTTCAGGAACTGTGTGTGTGTGATATGCATACAGTAATGGCTCAAAGTACATTTATTTTTCTGAAATTCTCCTGAATTAAAAGAGAAATCGCAACGGGATGGGAAGATAATAGTCAAAGTATACAAAATATTTTCAAAACAACTGACAGTGTCTTTATTTTACAGTTGTAAGGTTTGGCAAATAAAATACAGGACACTAAGTTAAGTTTACAATATAGGGAAGTAACAAATGCATTTTCAATGCATATTTCACCTTCAATGCTTGAAACATTTGTAAAAACACTATTTCTTGTTTCTCCCTAATTCAAGTTTACATCATCGTCCTGCAAGGTTATTTCCTATTTTTCAAAATCAGAATAGAAAAATATTCTTTTTTAAAGTTTAAATTTCTCTGGCTCGCACTTGTAATCCTAGCATTTTGGAAAGCCAAGGAGGGTGGATTGCTTGAGCTCACAAGTTCCAGACTAGCCTGAGCAACAACAAGACCCTGTTTCTAAAAATAACTGTATGTAGTGGCAGGAACCTGAAGTCCCAGCTACTGGGGAGGCTAAGGCAAGAGGATCCCTTAAGCCCAAGAGTTTGAGATTGCTGTGATCTATGATGCCACAGCACTCTACTGAGGGTAACAAACGGAAACTCTGCCTCAAAAAAAAATTAATAAAGTTTTAATTTCTATACTTTGATCCTTTTAGGTATGGTGTCATTGTAGCCAAGAAAAGTATATGACAAAGTATAATTTGTCAGTATAAAAATTCAAGCAAGTCAGAAAAGCTCAAAGCGGAAAGAACAAATCTACCCACATTATGAAGAAATAATCAATGTTGACATTGGTGAGAATTCTGAGTTATTTTTATCCATGTACACAA
>NW_003852505.1:3386841-3388269 GCF_000181295.1 Otolemur garnettii | reverse complement strand
AACCCACCAGCTCTGGTATATGTGGCTACGACTTTAGCCACTTGAGCTAAAAGCGCCGAGCCTACATATGCTTTTTTAAAATAAAAAGTTTCCATTTAAATTTTCCATTTAACAGAATACAAAGAAGTTTAAAATAACAGATGAGGCTTAGCGCCTGTGGCTCAAGTGGCTAAGGCGCCAGTCACATACACCTAAGGTGGCGGGTTTGAATCCAGCCTGGGCCCACCAAACAACAATGATGGCTGCAACCAAAAAATAGCCGGGTGTTGTGGCGGACACCTGTGGTCCCAGCTACTTGGGAGGTGGAGGAAGGAGACTCCCTTGAGCCCAGGAGTTGGAGGTTGCTGTGAGCTGTGATGCCATAGCACTCTACCCAGGGAGACAGTTTGAGGCTCCATCTCAAATAAATAAATACATAAAAATTTAAAAAAATAAAATAACTGATGAATTTCATAAAAATATTTATCACAAGAAATATGAGTTTAATAAAATACCCTTCTGTTTCTATAGGATGTCCTGACCCTCCAAGCCTGTTACTTTAACTCTTGAGACATTTTTAAAAGACTCTGCCAAGTCACTTTCTTATTATCAAGAAGAGCTTCAAAATGCAATAGAAAGAATTATCAGGTTGGGTGTGGCCTAAAGCCTGATTTGTTACTGTGAGGTCATCTTTCTTGGAGACTCATGATGTCTTGATGCTCAATGATCAGATTTGTGAGATCAGAACTAGAAAGTAAAGTATTAAATTAAAGAAACTCATAAGCAGGAACGGACAGTGGAGAACAAAAGCATATATCGGATCAGTACTTAGTTCTGAGGAAGAACAGGGCAGAATGATGACATTTTATGAGTGTCAGCATTGCAGCCACTTTCCACTGCATCCTGCTGCTCTAATGTAACATTAGATTCTCAGAAACAAGTTGTAAACTGGCAGCTTCTGGCTATCTGGTCTGTAGGCAGATGGCCAGCACACTTTTTGATAAAACATTTTAATTAGTTGACAACATTTAAATAATGGAAGGTTTCCTAAAAGTTTTTAAATTTCTAGACAATTTTGCAAAACTGAAAAATCTTTCAGCCCTGGCCCCAAATTCCTGCATAGCAAAACTGAGGTGGAGCAGGCTACTAGCCCTCTTCTTTGGAGAAGACCTTCCCCCCCCCCAGTTTTTGGCCAGGGCTGGGATTGAACCCACCACCTCCCGCATATGGGGCCAGCGCCCTACTCCTTTGAGTGCCACAGGCGCCACCCTGGAGAAGACTTTTTTTTTCTTAGAACACCACAGTTTGGGGTGGCACCTGTGGCTCAGTGAGTAGGGCGCTGGCCCCATATATGGAGGGTGGCAGGTTCAAACCCAGCCCTGGCCAAACTGCAACAAAAAATAGCCAGGCATTGTGGCGGGCACCTGTAGTCCCATCTACTAGGGAGGC
>NW_003852505.1:3384212-3385235 GCF_000181295.1 Otolemur garnettii | reverse complement strand
CCCAGGCCCACCAAACAACAATGATGGCTGCAACCAAAAAATAGCCAGGTGTTGTGGTGGGCGCCTGTGGTCCCAGCTACTTGGGAGGCTGAGGCAAGAAATTCGCTTGAGCTCAGGAGTTGGAGGTTACTGTGAGCTGTGAGGCCAGAGCACTCTACCCAGGGGGACAGCTTGAGGCCCTGTCCAAAAAAAAAAAAAAAATTCTTCTCCTTGTCATTCTCCACATCTGACTTCTTTTCTCTATCTTTGTAGATAAAAGACAAATGGGAAGAATTGGTCTCAGAGAGTAGGGTAAGGAGAAGTATGCATACTTCTGTACACTGCATAGCCACGCCCATCACTAGGTCTTATTATGGGGTAGGGCTTATTATATTTAACAAATGCATAGAAATCCTGCTAAGACTTATTTTTTGGGTAAGTCTTATTTTCAGGGAAACACAGTAGGACAACAGAGATAGAATGGCTTGTACTAAATTATAGAAATAGGGCATTCTGACGCGGAGCGAAGCGGCGGCAGGCGTAGCTAGCTGGTCGGCCTGTAGCGGGGGTGCAGCTCGGCTTCCCCCCAACACCCCTCCCCCTCACGCGCCAGCCCCACCCCTCCTCCAGCCAGGCCGACCCTGTCCAACTATCCCCCTGTCCAACTATCCCCAGCAGCACAAGCCCGGGGTGGCTCCGGGCAACACCCAGCAGACCCCCCCCCACCATGGGCAGCCAGATCTCCAAGGTTCCCAGGGTCGACATGACCACCGAAGAGGCAGCAGGAGCTTCCCCGCAAAGGCCAACGGACAGGGACAGGAGAATGGCCACGTGAAAAGGAATGGCGACATCCCCCAAGGGTGAAGGGGAATCCGCCCCCCACCCCCACCCCGTGAACGGAACAGATGAAGCAGCCGGGGCAACCGGCGATACCATCCAGCCAGCATCCACTAGCCAGGGCGCTGAGGCCAAGGGGGAGCCCCCCCAAGGAGATCCCCAAGAAGAAGAAGAAATTCTCTTTCAAGAAGCCTTTCAAATTGAGCG
>NW_003852505.1:3382637-3384135 GCF_000181295.1 Otolemur garnettii | reverse complement strand
GAGCAAGAGCAGGGGCAGGGGGAGATTGGTGCCTACAGCGATGAGAGCAGAGCCCAGGAAGGGAAGGCTGTTGCCACCACCGAGAGCCAGGAGCCCCAGGCCAAGGGGGCAGAGGCTAGTGCTGCCTCCAAGGGAGGAGACACAGAAGATGAGGCAGGGCCCCAGGCTGCAGAGTGGCCTACATCGACCAGCGCTAAGCAGAATGAGTAGCTGGGTGGGGGCAGGTGCGTGGTCTCTAAGCTGCAAAAACCGCGCTGTCATTGTGAGGTCACTGCCTGGACCTGGTGCCCTGGCTGCCTTCCTGTGCCCAGAAAGGGGCTGTTGCCCTCTCCCAACCACATTCTCTGTCCTCCTTGCCCTCCTGTGGATTCTCCCATCAACCATCTGGTCATCCTCTTAAGGCCAGTTGAAGATGGGCCCTTACAGCTTCCCACGTTAGGTTAGTGATGTGAAATGCTCCTGTCCCTGTCCCTTCCCCCTCTCTCCCTGCCATACCCCTGGAGAAGGAAATTGTTGGTCTTCTTCCCCAGTTCTTTTCCAAGTAGGTTTTGTTTACCCTGCTCCCCAAAACCCTGAGCCAGAAGTGGGGTGCTTATACTCCCAAACCTTGAGCGTCCAGCCTTTCCCCCTGTTTTTAGTCTCTTGTGCTATGCCATGTGACACCTGGGCTGGGGAGGACCCTGCCCTGTCTAGGCTTTTATAAATGTCTTATTCAAGTTTAAACCTCCAGCTTGTGAATCAAGTGTGTCTCTTTTTTGACTTGGTAAGCAAGTATTAGGCTTTGGGGGGGGGTCTGTAAGGTGAAACAACTTCTTGTATTTTTTTTTTCTCCGATTGTTGTAAATAACTTTTAACGGCCAAAACCCCAGATTTGTACTTTTTTTTTCCTAACTGCTAAAACTATTCTCTTCCACCTGGTTTTACTGTAACATTTGGAAAAGGAATAAATGTTGTCCCTTTAAAAATAAAAAAATAGGCTCGGCGCCTCCGGCACAAGCGGCTAAGCACAAGCGGCTAAGCGCCGACACCCGAGCGGGCAGTTTCAAATCCAGCCCGCCCGCCAAACAACAATGACGGCTGCAACCAAAAAATAGCTGGGCGTTGTGGCAGGTGCCTGTGGTCCCAGCTACTTGGGAGGCTGAGGCAGGAGGATCGCTTAAGCCCAGGAGTTGGAGGTTGCTGTGAGCCGCAATGGCACCCTGTACCCAGGGTGACAGCTTGAGGCTCTGTCTCAAAAAAAAATAAAAATAAATAATTATAGAAATAGTATGACGATACTATATAAAATAGTAAAATGTGATATCAAAAAATGAAATATTTGGCTCGGTGCCTGTGGCTCAAGTGGCTAAGGTGCCAGCCACATACACCTAAGGTGGTGGGTTCGAATCCAGCCCAGGCCTCCAAAACAACAATGACGGCTGCAACCAAAAAATAGCTGGGCGTTGTGGCAGGTGCCTGTGGTCCCAGCTACTTGGGAGGCTGAGGCAGGAGACTCGCT
>NW_003852505.1:3378988-3381257 GCF_000181295.1 Otolemur garnettii | reverse complement strand
CCTGTGGTCCCAGCTACTTGGGAGGCTGAGACAGGAGACTCGCTTGAGCCCAGGAGTTGGAGGTTGCTGTGAGCTGTAATGACACAGAACTCTATCCAGGGGAACAGCCTGAGGCTCTGTCTCAAAAAAAAAAAAAAAAAAAAGAAGAAGAAGAAGAGAAGCTTAGGCAGCAAGCAGGACCCTCCCAGGCCCCAAAGCCCTGAGCATGGCAGCATTAACCCAGCATCAAGCAAGGGAGATCTCTCAGAACAACTGGCACAAGCACCACAAGACCAGAAGAAAGACAAATCCCTACCACAAAAGGCAGAAATATGAGTTAGGACACCCCACTGCCATCACTAAGATGGGCCTGCACCACATAAGTACAATCTGTGTGCAGGAAAATAACAAGAAATACTACACCTTGAAGCTGGACATAGGAAACTTCTCCTGGGTCTTGGAGTATTGTATTTGCAAACCACGGATCACTGATATTGTCTGCAATGTGTCCAATAGTGAGTTGGTCTGCACCAGACCCTGTTGAAGAACTGCATCTTATTCATTGATGGCAGACCATCCTGACAACGGTAAGAGTCTCACTATGCACTGCCCTTGGGCCGCAAGAAGGTGGCCAAGCTGACTCCTGAGCAGGAAAAGATTTTAAACAAAAAACTTTGGAAGAAATATGATGAAAAAAAAAAAGAATGCCCATATTAGCAGTCTTCTGGAGGAGTAGTTCCAGTAGAGCAAGCTTCTTGTGTCACTGCATCAAGACTGAGTCAGTGTGGCCAAGCAGATGGCTATGTGGTATAGGGCCAAGGAGCTGGAGTTTTAAATGAGAAAAATCAAGGCCGGGAAAGGTAAATAAATCCCCTCCTTCTTATCTTGGCTAATACAACAAAAGTGTTTATTATGCTAAAGAAAAGAAAATTCATAGTGAAACAGTGTACTTGAACAACATTATAGACCAAATAAAGTCACATGTCCTCAAACTATGGCCAGCGGGCCACATGCAGCCTGCCCAGGACATTTATCCGGCCCGCCGGGTGTTTTTGCCACCACTGCCTGTCCTGCTTAGCAGGTGACTCGTCCTGGGGCCCGCAGTCCAGCCCTCCAACGGTCTGAGGGGCAGGGAACTGGCCCCCTGTTTAAAAAGTCTGAAGACTCCTGAAATAAACCTAACACATATAAACAGAACATGACTTCCAACAGCAGCAGAATATTCATTCTTCTCAAGGACATGTAGAACATTCTCCAGGGTAGGTTATAAGCAAATCTTAATAAATGATTTGATTTTTCAGACTTTTTATCCGGGAATGATACAGAGGAGTTCAGGAATTTTTAAAGATTTATCACTGTATAAAAAACATTTTATATTTTTTCTGTTTTTTTTTAATTTCAGATTAATATGAGGGTACAAATGATGAGGTTTTACATTATTTGCATTTCTTAGGTAAAGTTCAAGCTTTAGTTGAGCCCTTCACCCAGGGGGTATACTATATACCCATACATTGCATCTATAAGGACAGAGTTTACCAATCACCCTTCCCTCCTCCTTTCTCCACTTTCCCTTCTCCTCTCTTCCACCCACTTGAATTTAATTGTGTTTTTCTCTCCTGTGGGGGTGTAACTGTTTATCTACTGGTTTCATATTAGTATGTGTACAATGGATACTTTTCCATTTTTGTGATATTTTACTAAGAAGAATGTTCTTCAACTCCATCCAGGTAAATACAAAAGATGTAAAGTCTCTATCTTTTTATGGCTGAATAGTGTTCCATGGTATATTTATACCACAGTTTATTAATCCATTCATGAGTTGACAGTCACTTGGGTTGATTCTACTTCTTGGCAACTGTGAATTGGGCTACAATGAACATTCTAGTACAAATGTCCTTATTAGAAAATGTTTTTTTTTTCCTTCTGAGTATATTCCCCCAACCCCAGTCTACTTCTAGCTCTTTGAGGATTCTCCATACTTCTTTCCAAAGAGGCTGTATTAGTTTGCCATCCTACCAGCACTAAAGAAAAGTTCCCCTCTCCCCACATCCTAGCCAGCAGCTGCAGCTTTAAGACTTTGTGGTGTGGCTCGGGGCCTGTGGCTCAAGTGGCTAAGGCGCCAGCCACATACACCTAAGGTGGCAGGTTCGAATCCAGCCCGGGCCTGCCAAACAACAATGGTGGCTGCAACCAAAAAATAGCCGGGCGTTGTGATGGGCACCTGTGATCCCAGCTACTTGGGAGGCTGAGGCAGGAGACTCGCTTGAGCCCAGGAGTGGGAGGTTGCTGT
>NW_003852505.1:3375537-3378409 GCF_000181295.1 Otolemur garnettii | reverse complement strand
ACAGCAACCTCCAACTCCTGGGCTCAAGGGAGTCTCCTGCCTCAGCCTCCCAAGTAGCTGGGACCACAGGCGCCCACCACAACGCCTGGCCATTTTTTGGTTGCAGCCATCATTGTTGTTTGGCGGGCCCAGGCTGAGGATTCCAATCCGCCACCTTAGGTGTATGTGGCTGGCGCCTTAGCCACTTGAGCCACAGGCGCCGAGCCTATAGATAAATTCTTCTCAGCCAAGAGCATGATGTGTACTTCCATTTTTTAATGTCTTCTGCTATTTCTTTTCTCAGGGTTTCATACTTCTCTCTGTAAAGGTCCTTCACTTCCTTTGTTAGATATATTCCCAGTGTTTCATTTTCTTTGAGGCTACTGTGAAGGGTATTATGTTATTGATTTGCTTCTAAGCTTGATTGTTATTGATGTATACAAAGGCTACTGATTTGTAGACATTGATTTTACACCCCAACATTACTATATTTCTTGATCACTTCCGGACGTCTTGTAACTAAATCTCTGGGGTTTTCTAAGCATAAGATCATATTATCAGCAAAGACCAAGAGTTTGACCTCCTCTACCCCCATTCAAATGCCCTTAATATCCTTCTCTTGCCTGATTGCATTGGCTAGGACTTCCAGCACTATGTTAAAGCAGTAGTGGCAATAGTGGACATCCTTGTCTGGTTTCAGCTTTAAATGGAAATGCTTTCAGCTTTACTCCATTCAGTATATTGGCTGTGGATTTGTTGTAGATGTCTCCTATCAGTTTAAGAAATGTCCCAACTGTGCCTATTTTCTTAAGTGTTCTTCTCAGAAAAGGATGCTGAATTTTGTGGAATGCTTTTTCTGCATCTTTTTTTTTTTCCAGTTTTTGGCCGGGGCTGGGTTTGAATCCACCACCTCCGGAATATGGGACCAGCGCCCTACCCTTTTGAGCCACAGGCATCACCCTCTGCATCTATTTTTGTTTTTGTTTGTTTTGAGACAGTCTCATGACATCACCCTGAATAAAGTGCTATCACATCATAGTTCACAGCAACCTCCAACTCTTGGGGTCAAGTGATCCTCTTGCCTCAATTTTTTTTTCTATTTTTAGTGGAAACAGGGTCTCGCTTTTGCTCAGGGTGGTCTCAAACTTGTGAGCTCAAGCTATCCACCCACCTCAGCCTCCCAGTGCTAGGGTTATAGGTGTGAGCCACCACACCCAGCCTTCTGCATCTATTGAGAGGGTCACACGGTGTTTGCTTTTGCTTCTGTTTATGTGGTGAATTACATTTATGGATTTGCTTATGTGAAACCAACCCTGCATTCCTAGGATTAAAGCCTACTTGATGGTGTTGTATAATTTTTTTAGTGTGTAGCTGTATTCTATGTGCCAGGATTTTATTTAGTATTTTTGCATCCATATTCATTAGTAAAATTGGTCTGTAGTTTTCCTTTATTACTGGGTCCTTTCCTGGTTTTGGTATCAGAGTGATGTTTGCTTCATAGAATGTGTTGGAGAGGTTCCTTCCTTCTCAATGTTTTGAAATAGGTTCTGCAATATAGGTACAACATCTTCTTTGATGGTTTGATAGAATTCTGGTGTGAACCCAACTAGTCTAGGGCTTTTCGTTGTTGTTGTTAGAAGTGTTTTTATTGTTTCTTCAATTTCAGTGTTGTCACTGGCCTGTTCAAGAGATTTATTTCTTCCTACTTAAGTCTAGGGAAGTTCTGTGATTCTAGGTATTGTTCCATTTCCTCCACATTGTCAAATTTCTAGGCATAGAGTTTTGTGTAATAATCTGAGATAATCTTTTGTATCTCTGTGGTATCTGTTGTTTTTTCCTCTTTTTGTTTCAGATTGAGGTTATTAGATATCTTACTTTTCTGTTTGTAGTTAGTCTGGCCAAAGTTTATCAATTTTGTTTATATTTTCAAAGGTTTTAGTTTTTAACTCACTCTTTTCAAACTTCAAATACCCAATGGAACCCCATCCTAAGCAAAAATAGCCACAAATCACATTCTGATCTAACAGATTTACGTGTGCAGGATCCTTATCTGAATCATGGCATCACTCACTATATACTAGATGGTTAATCTGGTGAGTAGTTTATTCTAATTTTACCTGGCTTCATCATTTTTAAAATGGAGATAAATCATGTCTAGTTCATGGAATGTTATGAGATTCAATTGAGATAGTAACTATAAAACTTCACAAATGATAATACCAGGCAACCTCACATTTTCTGATCTTGTCAAATTTGTGTTGTTTTATGCACAAGGGCCAAGAGAGGAGAGAGGGAGATTGTTATCTCTCACAATGTATAATGAAGATATGACATTTTTCTGTGAAAATAACACATACTGTGTCTTTTCATACCTGTATGTGCTTTAGTCAATAAACCTATGTTGGCTTCTGCATGTGTGAGCCCTGTGCCAGGCAGTGTGCCAGCACAGTATGTCTTTCACTCAGAAGATATATTTTCTTAATCCCAGAACTCTGGGAGGCCGAGGCAGATGGATCACTTGAGCTCAAGTTCAAGACCAGCCTAAGGAAGAGCAAGATCAAGTCTCTAGAAAAAAAAATAACCAGGTGTTGTGGTGGGAACCTGTAGTCCCAGCTACTTGGGAGGCTGAGGCAAGAGGATTGCTTAAGCCCAAGAGTTTGAGATTGGGGCTGGGTGCCCATAGCACAATAGTTGGGGCGCCGGCACATACACAAAGGCTGGTGGGTTCAAACCCAGCCTGGGAAAGCTAAACAACAATGGCAACTGCAACAAAAAATTAGCCAGGCATTGTAGCAGGCACCTATAGTCCCAGCTACTTGGGAGGCTGAGGCAAGAGAATCACTTAAGCCCAAGAGTTTGAGGTTGCTGTGAGCTGTGATGCCATAGTGAGACT
>NW_003852505.1:3364924-3372889 GCF_000181295.1 Otolemur garnettii | reverse complement strand
GGCTGGATTCGAACCCGCCACCTTAGGTGTATGTGGCTGGCGCCTTAGCCACTTGAGTCACAGGCGCAGAGCTACACGCCACTACTTTTTAAACGCGACCGCCACTACTTTTTAAACACAACCGTTAGCTTGCGCGCCTAAGCAAGTTCCTCCGTAACTGGTGGTAAAAGGTAAGCCAATAGAAATCGTCCAGAAGAACGTGCCTTGGCACCAAACCCCTGTAACCAAGGAATAGCTCCACCTTCTGGGACCAAATAGCCAGTTTGCGAGGTGCGGCTTCCAGCCATGGAGCGTGGGCACAACCCTTTTGATGACCCCAACTATCACCTCCTTGGGGTTTACGAGATAGAAGTAAGGGCCAGACCTGTTACGGGTAGAGCAGGTGCCGGTGCTGGTCAAGAAGAACCTGACTTCATGGGCAACACAAACCGTGAGGGCTACGTGGACCGTGACAGCTACATGGGCTACGTGAATGACGACTACATAAACCCCGATGGCTACATGGAACAAGACAACGTTGTGAACCATCAGGGCAATAGCGGTGGAGATGGTGAGCTCAGTGGAGCCCAGGAGCCCAGACAGGAGCAGCGAGAGCAACCATCGCAGGTGGCTGAGCAGGTTCCGCGGCGGCGCAACTGCCGTCATAGTCGCCGCAGTCGCCGCCGTGGAGCCAGTGAGCCCTTTGCGTTCACAGTCGACCAGCTGCAGGAACTGGAAAATGCTTTCAGAAACACTCAATATCCTGATCTGCTCACCAGGTAAGTGGCTTACTCCAGGAGACACCCAGTTCTCCGAGGATTTCAAATCATCTTTCTTTCTTTCCCCTTTTGCTCCCCTCTTCTCCTCCTGAGACAGAAGCCGCTGGGGGTCCTCTTCTGCCTTTTGCAGGGTGGGCGGTGTCTCTTGGGCATCAATATAAATAGTCCAGGTAATGTTTACATGAATGAAGTCTGGAAACTGTTTGGGGGACTTTTTGAAGTTCTGGTAAAATACGCATAAACATAAAATTTACTTTCTAAACCACAGGAGTTCACTTGCGTTAAGCATATTCATACTGTTGCCCAATAGATCTTGAGAACTCTTTTTATCTTTTAAAAACTCTGTACTGGTGTCACACCTGTGGCTCAAAGAAGTAGGGGGCCGGCCCCATAGGCCGGAGGCGGGCCCCAGAGGCCGAAGGCGGCCCCATAGGCCGAAGGCCGGCCCCATAGGCCGGAGGCGGCGGATTCAAACCCAACCCCAGCCAAAAACTGTAAAAAAGAAAAAAAGAATTCCGTACCTAGGGCGGTGCCTGTGGCTCAGTGAATAGGGTGAACAGGGTGAGTAGGGCGCCAGCCCCATGTACCGAGGGTGGTGGGTTTAAACCCGCGCCGGCCAAACCGCAACAACAAAAAAAAATAAACGGGTGTTGTGGCGGGCGCCTGTAGTCCTGACTATTCGGGAGGCTGAGGCAAAAGAATCATCTAAGCCCAGGAGCTGGAGCTTGCTGTGAGCTGTAACGCCACAGCACTCTACCAAGGGCAAAAAAGTGAGACTTTGCCTCTAAAACAAACAAACAAAAAAACTCTGCACCTACTAAGCAGTTCCCCTGTTCTCCCCCTTTGTCGGGCCCCTAGCAACCACCATTCTTTCTGACTCTCTGATTTTGACTACTCAAAAGTATTGCATATAAATAAAATCATGCAATATTTGCACATTTATATCTGGCTTGTTTCAATTAGCATAATTCCTCAAGGTTTACCTGTATTGCTGCACGTGTTAGTTTCCTTCCTTTTTAAGGTGGAATAATATTCTATTGTGTATATCTGTGTGTGTGCGTGTGTGTATCACATTTTTAAATCATTCAACTGTGGAGGGACAGGTTGCTTCCACTTTTTGGCTGTTATAAATAATGCTGCTATGAACATGGGTGTAAAAATATCTTTTCAAGTCCCTGTTTCTAATAATTTGGGGTATATACTCAGGTATAGAATTGCTGGTTTATATGCTAGGTTTGTGTTTGTTTGTTTGTTTCTTTTGCGATAGAGTCTCACTTCATTGCCCTCTGTAGAGTGCTGTGATCATAGCTCACATTAACCTCAAACTTTTGGGCTCAAGCTATTCTCTTGCCTCAGCCTCCCAAGTAGCTGAGACTACAGGTGCCCACCACAACTCCCAGCTATTTTTGGAGATGGGATAGCTCTTGCTCAGGCTGGTCTTAACCCTGTGAGCTCAAGCAATCCACCTGCCTCTGCCTCCCAGAGTGTTAGGATTATAGGTGTGAGCCACTGCTTCCGGCCTGATTATATTACTTTTATGTTTACGCCTGTAATCCTAGCACTTTGGGAAGCCGAGATAGGTGGATCACCTAAGCTTAGGAGTTTGAAACCAGCCTGAGCAAGAGTGAGACAAGGCCTCTAAAAAATAGCGGGGAGTTGTGGTGGGTCAATAGTCCCAGCTACTTAGGAAGCTGAGGCAAGAGGATTGCTTGACCCCAAGAGCTTGAAGTTCCTATGAACTATGATGCCAAAAATTCTACTGGGGGCAAGAAAGTGAGACTCTTTCTCAAAAAAAAAAAAAATACTTCTATGTTTAATTTTGTTTCAGGAATCTCCATATTCTTTTCCATAGTAGCTGCACAGTTGTATAATTAGTGGTGTTAAGCATCTTTTCATGTGTTTAGTGGCCATTTGTGTACCTTCCTTGGAGAAATTTCTCTTTAACAACTTTGTCCATTTTAAAATGTGTTTGTTTTTTGTTAATTGAATTGTAGGAGCTCTTTGTATATTCTGTATATTAACCCCTTATCAGATAAATGATTTGCAAATATTTTCTCCTATTCTGTGAGCTGCCTTTTCATTCTGTTGGTTTCCTTTAATACACAGTTTTTAATTTTGAGGTAGTCCAGTTATCTATTTTCTTATTTTATTGTCTGTAATGGTGGCCTGTTTTTGTAAATATAATTTTACTGAAATCAGAGTAAGGAGAATGAATGCTGTCATGTAATTTCAGTATGGGATCTTTCCTTTATTTAAAATTTTTGGCTCGGCGCCTGTGGCTCAAGTGGCTAAGGCACCAGCCACATACACCTAAGGTGGCAGGTTCGAATCCAGCCCAGAGCCGCCAAACAACAATAATGGCTGCAACCAAAAAATAGCCGGGCGTTGTGGCAGGCGCCTGTGGTTCCAGCTACTTGGGGGGCTGGGGCAGGAGACTCGCTTGAGCCCAGGAGTTGGAGGTTGCTGTGAGCAGTGAAGCCATGGCACTCTACCCAGGGGCTCAGCTTGAGGCTCTGTCTCAAAATAAAATAAAATAAAATAAAATTTTTACAATTTGTTCATCATAGATTTTTGCATTATTATTTACTAAAATAGTGCATTAAAAGTATTTATTGTCTCAGCCCCTGTGGCTCAAGTGGCTAAGGCACCAGCCACATGCACCTAATGTGGTGGGTTCGAATCCAGCCCGGGCCAGTCAAACAACAATGATGGCTGCAGCCAAAAAATAGCCGGGCCTTATGGTGGCCGCCCGTGGTCCCAGCTACTTGGGAGGCTGAGGCAGGAGACTCGCTGGAGCCCAGGAGTTGGAGGTTGCTTTGAGCTGTGATGCTACATCAATCTAGCCAGGGGGACAGCTTGAGGCTCTGTCTCAAAAAAAAAAAAAAAAAGTATTTATCATGATTACTGAGTTGTTAATGACACTTTAAATTTTGTTGGGTGGCACCTGTGGCTCAAAGGAATAGGGCACCAGCCCCATATGCTGGAGGTGGTGGGTTCAAACCCAGCCCCGGCCAAAAACTGCAACATAAATAAATAAATAAATTTCGTGATGAGGGCAAACCATTCCTAAAGCAAGCTTGGAGCTAGGAATTACAGAAATGTATGTTAGGGGAGTCATGAGGGGGGATTATAAATTTAAAAACAATCATGAAATGTACATACCATATTTCATGTCATCCACTTTAAATAATAAAGCTTTTTTTGGTTATTAATACTATTTATTTTTTTTATTTCAGGTTAATGTGAGGTACAAACAACCAAGACAGAGTATTTGAATTTGTTAGGTGGAAGCCCTAAAAAAAATAAAATAAAATAAAAAATAAAAATAAATAAAAATAAATAAAAAAAAGAAGCCCTCTTGTAGTTGTGTCCAGCACACAAAAGGTGTGCAATACACCCCTACATTGTGCCCATTAAGTGGGAGCACCCCAAACCCACTCCTCCTCTCTCCCTCATTCCTCGCTCCCCTTCCCCCAACTTAAATTAAACTGAACTTTTTTTCTCCTATGTGGGCATGAATTATATCATCTACTGGCTTCATATTAGTATTGAGTACACTGAATAATTGCTTTTCCATTTTTTTTTTTTTTTAGACAGAGCCTCAAGCTATCCCTCTGGGTAGAGTGCCATGGCATCACAGCTCACAGCAACCTCTAACTCCTGGGCTCAAGCAAGTCTCCTGCCTCAGCCTCCCAGGTAGTTGGAACTACAGGCGCCCGCAACGCCCGGCCATTTTTTGGTTGCAGCCATCATTGTTGTTTGGCAGGCCTGGGCTGGGGATTCTAACCCGCCACCTTAGGTGTATGTGGCTGGCACCTTAGCCGCTTGAGCCACAGGCGCCAAGCCTGCTTTTCCATTCTTATGATACTTTACTAAGAAGAATGTGTTTCACTCCATCAAGGTTAACACAAAAGATGTAAAGTCACCTTTTTTTTTTTTTTTTTTTTCAGTTTTTGGCCGGGGCTGGGTTTGAACCGGCCATCTCCAGCATATGGGGCCGGTGCCGTACTCCTCTGAGCCACGGGTGCTGCCCTAAGGTCACCATCTTTTTATGGCTGAATAGTATCCCATGGTATACATATACCACAGTTTGTTAATCCATTCCTGAGTTAATGGGCATCTAGGTTGTTTCCATGTCTTGGCCACTGTAAATTGAGTTGCAATAAGCAATCTGGTGCAAATGTCTTTATGATAAAATGATTTTTCTTCTGGGTAGATGCCTAGTAATGGCATTGTAGGGTCAAATGGAACATCTAATTTGAGATCTTTAAAGATTCTCTATACTTCTTTCCAAAGAGGCTGTGAAGTGTTCTCTCTCCACATCCACGCCAGCATCTGCAACTTAGAGACTTTTGTGATTTGGGTTAATCTTACTGGGATTAGGTGATATCTCAGGGTGATTTTGATTTCCATTTCTCTGTTGATTAGGGATGATGAGCATTTTTTCATGTGTTTGTTAGCCATTCATCTGTCTTCCTCAGAGAAGGTTCTGTGCATGTCTCTGGCCCAGTGATAGATGGAATTATTTGCTCTTTTTTCTTGATTAATTGGAGTTCTCTATAGATCCTAGTTACCAAACCTGTCAGATTTGTAACATGTAAATATCTATTCTCATTTTGAAGGTTGTCTATTTGCTTTGATTGTTGTGCCCTTTGCTGTGCAAAAGCTTTTCAGTTAAATTAATTCCCATGTGTTTATTTTTGTTGTTGCAATTGCCACTTAAGTCTTCTTCATAAAATTTTCCCCCAGGCCAATATCCTCAAGATATGTGCTTTTCCCACACTTCTAGGATTTTTATCATTTCATGCCTTAGATTTAAATCTTTTATCCATCATGTATCAATTTTTGTAAGTGATGAAATGTTTGGGTCCAGTTTCAGTCAATGACATGTGGTTATCCAGTTCTCCAAGCACCCTTTATTGAATAGGGACTCTTTTCCCCAGTGTATGCTTTTGTTTGGTTTATTAAAGATAAGATGGCTATAAGAGACTTGTCTTTCAGGCTTGGCGCCTGTGGCTCAAGCAGCTAAGGCACCAGCCACATACACCTAAGCTGGCGGGTTCGAATCCAGCCCGCCCCGCCTAACAATAATGATGGCTGCAACCAAAAAATAGCTGGGCATTGTGGCAGGCACCTGTTGTCCCAGCTACTTGGGAGGCGGAGGCAGGAGACTCACTTGAGCCAAGGAGCTGGAGGTTGCTGTGACCTGTGATGCCACAGCACTCTACCCAGGGTGACAGCTTGAGGCTCTGTCTCAAAAAAAATAATAATAATGATAAAAATTAAAAAAATAAAAATAAGAGACTCGTCTTTCTATTCAGTCCCATATATTTATGTCTCTATTTCTGTGTCAATATCATGTGGTCTTGATCACTGTGAACTTGTCATATAGCCTAAAGTTTGGTAGAGTGGTATCTCCAGCTTTATTTTTTTCACTAAAAATTGCCTTGGCTACATGGATTTTTTTCTGGTTCCATACAAAATGAAGAACTATTTTTTTCCAGTTCTTCAAAGTATGACACTGGTATTTTAATGGGGATTTCATTGAATCTGTAGATTACTTTGGGTAGTACAGACATCAAGTACTGAACATTTATGGTTTTCTCTCCACAGGAGGGAGCTTGGAAGACGGATAGGTGTGACTGAAGCCAGAGTGAAGGTAAGAGAAACTGAAAAGCAATATGGCAGAACAGGCAGTCTAAAACCTTACTTCAGGCTTGGCACCTGTGGCTCCAGTGGCTAAGGCGCCAGCCACATACACCTAAGGTGGCAGGTTCGAATCCAGTCCAGGCCCACGAAACAACAATGAAGGCTGCAACCAATAAAAACTGCCAGGCATTGTGGCGAGCGCCTGTGGTCCCAGCTTCTTGGGAGGCTGAGGCAGGAGACTCGCTTAAGCCCAGGAGTTGGAGGTTGCTGTGAGCTGTGATGCCACAGTACTCTACCCAGGGGAATAGCTTGAGGCTCTGTCTCAAAAAAAAAAAAAAACCTTACTTCAGAGTTTCAGTATTTTTTTTCCCTAAACATGCTAGAGTTGGTGTGTTTTCATTGTCTTTTTTACATTGGTAAATAAGTTTTGGACTTGGCTTTTTGTTGGGGGGGGGCTGGCCTCAAACTCCTGAGATCAAGCAATCCACCTGTCTTGGTCTCACAGAGTGCTGGGATTCCAGACATTGGCCACTGCACCTGGCCCAACTTGGACTTTTTATGGGTGGAAAAACTGGTATCCTTTAGCAAGCATTTCTTCGTGGTCATGTTGAGGCTTAGTCTGACCTTGGAAGTATTCGAGTTAATGGGAGGAGGAACAGGATTATAAGAGGATTCAGTTACACTAAGTTATTTAAAGCCAGGCATAAAAACTTAGCTAAATGAGTGAATTTATAATTATTAGGATGAAGGAGTAACCTACCCATAAAACACCATGTATGGAACGAGTGTATGCTTAGTTAAGCTGAGACTGATGTGGGAAGACTGCCTAAAAGTCTGAGTGCCTCCTTTTGTTTTCAAGTTATTGGTAAAGCAGGCAGCTTCAAATTTTAATTTTCTAAAATATTTTAATGCATCAACCTGAAAACATTGCTATAGTAGTCACATTATGGTTAGAATGGGAGAAAGTTTGTAAGCTTTGGAAATTTTTCTAAATAATGAAACAAGCAAAAGGAATAATAATTTCAATTGACTTAAGAAGGGTGAAAAGATTAGAAAAAAATTACATAGGGTTTAAAATAGGCCTTGCAGATAGCACACAAATTCAACATTATGAAACTACAAAATGCCTATAAGAGTATTATCTTTAGAAATTTCTGTCCTTCTAATTATTTATTTTTCTTTTATGATTGTAATATTTTGGAGAGGAAGGTTTTATGGAATTTGTTTAGGGAGGTGGCTCTCATTTCAGACTAGATTTGTACCTGTGTTCATTTCAAATACTTTTCATTCCTTTAGGCAGTTATGACTAATTTGTAGGTCATGGGATCAAATGATGACCTACTTGAGGCCAATATCAAAATGATATTTGCATAAAAGAAAGAAAAGTAAAATCAGGATTTAGCTGGGCATGGTGGCTCTCACGTATAGTTCTAGCTACTTGGGGGCCTGAGTCAGGAGGATCCCTTGAGCCCAGGAACCCAAGGTTACAGTGAGCTATGATTATGACACTGTACTCTAGCCTGGGTGAGAAAACAGAACTCTTAAAAAAAAAAAAAAA
>NW_003852505.1:3358445-3364240 GCF_000181295.1 Otolemur garnettii | reverse complement strand
CTCAAAAAAAAAAAAAAAAAAGGCAGATTAATAAAAGAAAGAGAGTTGTTTACCATGTGCACAGGAGCATCACAGAGTGATTATATTATCCAGTATTTCAATGAAGTCCAGAAATTTTTATATCTTCCTTTTAGAGAGGAGGGGAGATGAGGAATAGAAGTAATTGTGTTTGGGGGCAATAAATGGTTACTAGGGAGGATGAATGGATGGGGAAACAGATTGACTTGTAGATGATTCTCTTTGTAAATTAAATTAACCTCAGGAAACAGGTATTATACTAACTTAAAATGATTTGGGCCAGGTCTGGTTCCATTCTTAATTTTTTACCATGTACTATAGTGAGAAAACAGAAGAGAGAGGGGAAGTCAATTGTTCTTTTTGATAGGTCCCTCTGGTTTATGAAGGTACAGGGAAAGACCCTTTCAAGTCCTGCTGATCTGGTAGGGTCTTTAATTCAAAATACTCTTTATACCAAGGAGTCATATTTTGGGGTGAAATTTCCTGAGTTGCTTCTTTCCCCCTGTCTGGAACCTCCCTAGAAGTTTCACATATTAAAAGCTGATTTGATGGCTGCATAGAGAGAGACCCAGGAGAGAAAGACAAGAGCATAAATTAGAATGAGAATGAAAAAGCAGAAAAGGACAGATCTAAGCACATTTCCCTATACCCCATTAAATTAATCTCCCATTCCTGGGACTAGGTCAGATGAACAGAATGATTTCGCTTCATTGATCTGATGGAAATTTTACTTGTCTTTTAAGAGGTATAGATCAGGCTCTACTTGTCCTGAGTGGTTCACCTAGAAACAGCATTTTTGCCAATAATTATGCAGGCTCCTCCCTGTTGGGCTATTAGGGCATTCAGGATCTGACAGGTTTCAAATACAAGAGGCTAGGCTCTTGGCTTCTAACTGACGTGCTCCAAATGCATAGTGATATTGAACTCTTGTTTTACTACCATGTCAAAAAGACAGTTTTGAATCTCTTCTGGGATTCCTTTTCTACTGGGAAAAAGAGTCCTGAGTCCAAAAGGAACTTAGAGTTGTAATAGGCAAGTGGGTTTTTAAATATAATATTGTATCTAGTATATTTGCATTGTACCACTGTATGAACAAAAGAGCTCAGGTTTTATAATTTGCTGGCATCTAAAGTGGATTACCTGGTAACAGAAGGTATCAAATAAATAACACCATACCATCCTGACCCTTTAGGTGGGAGCTACTTGTATACTTTATCACCACACAAGATAAAAAGACCAGTGTTATTTATGGATAGGGTTAGTTTGGAATGTGTAACCTCCAGTGTGGAGTTTACTGTGCCTCTTTTGGTCTATTCATATATAATCTTTAGTGTCTGGCAAATTAACAAGAAGAACAAGTGCGCTACCCCAAGTTGCACAGGCCTGGCTTGTGAGCTGTCCAAAACATCTGGTGATTTGGCAATCATTAACATCAGGATTTTTTTTTTTAAAAAGATTTTTTGACATAGTTTATTAGAATTTTACATAGCAAGGCAGCTGATAGTTTAAAAAGCCATAGGAGAAAAACATATTTGAAGACTTTTTATTTTTATTGAATGGTAACTATGTACATTAATGCACTTCTGGGGTACAGTGTGGGGTTTTCACACACAATCCGAAACACTTCCATCAAACTGGTTAACATAGCCTTCATGTCATTTTCTTAGTTATTATTTTAAAGAAGACTTTCAATGAGAGTGGAAAAGAAGAAAACAGAGATAACTTATCACCATTATGAGTTTAAGGGCCGGCGCTCGTGGCTTAAAGGAGTAGGGCGCTGACCCCATATATCAGAGGTGGTGGGTTCAAACTCGGCTCCGGCCAAAAAAAAAACTGCCAAAAAAAAAAAAAAAACATTATTAGTTTAAAAAGATCTGCCTGAAAAATTATATGTTCCAAGGAAACCTCCACTGCATGGGGGAAGCTCTGAGGACTACCGCTAAGGTGGGATGATGTGTTGGAGTTCTCACACTGTCCCCATTCTGTGGCAACGGTTGGTGTGACAACCTTAGGCAGCATTCATAGAAATGGGAATATGTGAGGTCAACTTTTTCTGAGGGAAAAAATAGACCTTCTACAGTCAGGTAAATATATATATTTTGGCGGGGGGGGGGCAGTTTTTGGCCGGGGCTGGGTTTGAACCCACCACCTCCAGTGTATGGGGCCGGCACCCTACTCCTTTGAGCTACGGGTGCCACCCAGTCAGGTAATATTCTGTAGCTGTTTAGCACATCTCATAGCATACTGCTTAGATTAAAAGAACATCATGAGTGTTAGTGTCAGTACCATCTAAGAGGTACAAGAATGCCATCTGTGGAATCAAACCATAAGGTTTGATAGCAATATTGCCCTAGTATGTCACCCAGAAAAGATAAAAATTCTTTCTAGTGACTTTACCTAAGCAAAAGACAGTTCTTTAGCTTCCACAGAGGTTTCTCTGGGTTCAGCTGATTCACCAACAGGAGAAGCAGCATTTTTTTTTTTTTGCAGTTTTTGGCTGGGGCTGGGTTTGAACCCACCACCTCCAGCATATGGGGCCAGCGCCCTACTCCTTTGAACCACAAGCACTGCCTAGCAGCATATTTTTTTTCTCTGATTGTGGATGCCACATCTTGTCATACTAAGTACCTCCCCCTTCCAGACAGGTTCCACTAGGCACTCATAGGCACTCACATTAGCAGAAACGAAAATGAATTCAGGCTACCTTGCATGATCTGAATGTTGGTTATATATTTTCTAGGGATAAAACATCCCTTTCCTTAGTATGGGCTTGGCAATGAACAAGACAAATCTTGGAAGGAAGGTGAGTAGCTTATAATAGGGCAGCAATTATAGGCACATTGGCAACTACAAAGACATATTCGGAGTCTGTGTAAATAGTGGCAGCTTTTTCTTTTGCCAATGTTTAAACTCTGGTGAGGGCTATAATAAAATTAACTCAAGGCATTTTGGGGTGAGCTTTTAAGTGCTCTGAGATATTTTATTTCCTAAGTAATAGTTTCCATACCCACTGGAGTCTAGACCTAGGGTCTTTATGGCCTCATTCAGCTAGGCGTGAAAAGGAGAGAGTCTAAGAGGGCACCCTGTTTACAGGGCAAAAGATCATTAACATACTGAACAAGATTGGATCCCTGGGTAAAGGTTAAAGTCTAAATCCACTTTGAGAATTTAAGAGAATATTGATGGAGACTCACAGTATCTCTAAAGTATTCAGGTCCATGTTAATTATTTCCCTCTGAAGGTAAATGTAAAGAGAAAATGTGAATTAGGTACGACAGAATCAAAAACAAAGTTAACCATTGGTCAATTATGCTATTATTAAAGTCACCAAAAGGCATTTGAGTCACTTGCTATTTTCCTGATAAAATATTTAAGTGCTTATTTTTAAGCTAATTAGAGCTCTTTTATATATATTGATGGTGAAATATCACACTGACATATATAGGCATATAGATAGATGGACATACAGAAACAGATCTAATAGCACTTATAGAGAAGTTTATTTGCTAGCTCTTACATATTATTATATTTTTAAAAATTAGACTACCAATCTTTTTTTTTTTTTTTGGGCCGGGGCTTCAGGTTTTCCCCCTGGGTAGAGTGCTGTGACATCACAGCTCACAGCAACCTCCAACTCCTGGGCTCAAGTGAGTCTCCTGCCTCCGCCTCCCAAGTAGCTGGGACCACAGGTGCCCGCCAGAAGTCCGGCTATTTTTTGGTTGCAGCCATCATTGTTATTTGGCAGGCCCGGGCTGGGGATTCGAACCCGCCACCTTAGGTGTATGTGGCTGGCGCCTTAGCCGCTTGAGCCACAGGCGCCGAGCCAGACTATTAATCTCTTAATAACTTATTTTATTGTTCTGAGAAATTACTAGCTAGGCAACAATTTTGCCTTTAGTAAGATTTTGCCATTTCTGTAAGCATTTGCTGCTTCCAGAGTATAATATTTATACATGAATGACATAGCAAAGTACTCAGGTCTTCAGAAATTAAGGATCCTATTTTTACCTCAGATCTTGCCTTTGGCTCTCAGATCTCCATGATCAACCTAGACAATTATTTTTCCTTACCCAAGCTCACAAAAAGGAAAAAGGAACAAAGGAATAGAACACAGAAATCTCCACAAATTCCCGAAAGCTGGAGTTTGCACCCATTAATTATTGCCATTTTTTGTTAGACTGTCAGATATTTGAAGCCTCTAACTGGATCTAAGCTAATTAATTATCAGATCCAATCTGATCCCAACCTAGTTTAGTTTCCATTGTAAATTCTGAACCCAGTCAGGACCAAAATGTTGCTCAAACCGAGAGAGCTCCAAACACAATTCTGTGGCACTTTACAATCTGAGAAAGAACTTACCCACAAGCCCCAGTTGCAATGATAGAGCAGTGGGCACAACAGATCTGACAGGTACCTCATTTGGACTCAGTGTTCCTGGGGAGGTCTCTAGGAGCTCTATTTCAGAACCCAACTTGTGGCAAATTAAATTTAACAGAATTTAATTGAGCAAAGAGCAATTCACAAATTGAGCAGTTGAACTAGACCAAGTTCAGAGAAACTCTTAATTTTGGAGAAGATTCGTGGACTGAAAAAAGGAAGTCACATACAGAAAGTGAAAATAACGTATAGAGATAGCTGGGCTGGTTACAGCTCAGTGTCTGCCTTTAAGGCAGCAATTCTCAACCTGTGGGTAGCGACCCACAAGAATTGTAGTAAAAAGCCGCAGCATTAGGAAGGTTGAGAACCACTGCTTTAACAGTTTGAAAACTCCAGGATCAGCAAAAAGGAGGAGTAGGTAAGAATGAATATGAATGGAACAGACTGGGAAAGAAAAAAAAAAAAAAGAAAAGAAACAGACTGGGGCAAACAGCTGACATTGTTTAACTAAAGTACCCTTTTAAATGAAACCAGTAAGCCTTAACCAAGGTTACAACTGAATGAAGCAAGAGGTGTTTCCAAAGAGGTGGGAACGCTCACAGAAAGGAAAGCCTCAATACCCATAAATAGGGCATAACCCACAATTTTTGTCCGGCTGTATTTGATAGGGTTCTAGCTCTTCAGCTGACTGTTTATGCATGAATATCTAAAAACTCCATATGCCCTCCACAATACATGAAAGCAAAAGCTAAGCAAGGAAGGGAAAATAGTTAAAAATGGCAAAATTACACAAACATCAAACTTGAATAGGCTCATTCCCTGCATAGGAATCAAGCCTAGGCTGCTGAAGTGAAAGGACAGAACTTTCACCATTAGCGTACAAGGTAAATTGGCCTTTACCCTTATTCCCACAGGGGTAGTGGTCAAAAGAATTTTATCCATTTTTTTTAATCAAGTCATATACACATAGATCATGAATACATTTATGCATATGTAGGGTACAATGAGTTGTTTTTTTATACAATCTGACCTGGTTACATCAAACCAATCAACATTTTTTTTAGATCAGATAGTTGCTCTTCAATTTTGTCAGGAAAATTTTAAAGGCTAAGAAAACATGTGTCTTTCTTTTTTAAATCTAATTTTTCTATTAATAATATAAGATTCTTTTTTGAATAAGAGAGCTTCTAAAGTTTTTTTTTTCTTAATTTAGAAGTCTTTTAATTTAAAAGATCCACCTTTTGGCCATTAATAATTAGAAGTCTCAATAGTATATTCCAAAAGCGACTCAATCTAATGCCTTTTTAAAGAAATCCCAGGCCCAGCGCCTGTGGCTCAAGCAGCTAAGGTGCCAGCCACATACACCTAAGGTGGCGGGTTCAAATCCCCAGCCCGGGCCC
>NW_003852505.1:3352849-3357999 GCF_000181295.1 Otolemur garnettii | reverse complement strand
AAAAAAAAAAAAAAAAAAAAAAAGAAAGAAAGAAAGAAAAAGAAAAGAAACGAGAAAAAGAAAAGAAATCCCAGGTGATAATTTTCCAGGTTTAGCCTTTCAAAGATTTCCAAAAATTCACTTTCAGAAATAGACACAATAACAAAGGGGGTAGGCTCTTTTAAGGCCAAGACTTCCCTGGAGCTTGACACAGTCGGCACAGAGAGCATGCTGCTTAGAATCTTAACCTGTCTTGGACCTCCCAATCCTTTCCATACTGGCTTCCTGATGTGTTCCGGAAACAACACACCCCTCAGATGGCGGAGACTGAGTAGAAAATTCCCACTCAGTCACAAGATAAGCTCAGGGACATGTAACAGGACAAGAGGGGAACCTCATACAGTTTTTATTTTTTTCCAGAGACCTGCAGCAAAGTTTCTCTTAATAGAAGCTGGTCTAGTTAGAACCATGTAACTGGGTAACCTGCAGAGCCAGCTGGACCTGTGGGCTTCTAAGGGTGCTAAGCTCATGTTCTATCCCGTGGTAACCCTCTTTATGATAAAAAGACACAGAACGACAACGATAAAAGAAAGCAACAACAACAATAGCAATAAAAGGCTATTTCTGAGAGGAGAGGGAATCACACAGTATGAATATTCATACCACAAAGTACCAAATGTACTGATACTAGAGCCACTTTACAAAGACCAGTCACTCACAAAAACCTTTTCTCTCACTGATTTTAAATTTGGCAAGGCAAAGGCAACAGAGACAATGATTTCCATCTGCTCAACTGGAGACTGCAGGGAGACTGGAAAACTGGGAGTCTGACCGTAATTTAAGGCATCTTACTTACCATGGGTTCTCCTCACTGCGACGTTCAGAAGAGCAGAGCCCGTTTGGAGATCCTGCAGGTTGCACCAAACTGCAGAGGGTGAAGAAAACTTCCCCTTTTCCCCAAGAGTTGGCTTTAAGATCAACTCACAATTAAATCAAGGAAGATGAATACAAGAAAGAGATTGGTTTGCCGTGTACACAGGAGAATATTCCAGTGAAGTCCAGAAATTTTTATGCCTCCCTTTTAGGTGGGGGGAGAAGAAGAGGAATATAAGTAATTCTGTTTAGGGACAATAAATAGTTGCAGTGGAAGAAGAGCGGATGGGGGAAACAGATTGACTTGTATTGACTTGTAAATGATTCACTTTGCAAATTAAATTTACCTGAGAGGCAGGTATTATATACAGAATAACTCAGGGCTGGGCTGGTCGCTGTTCTCCACCCTAGTGAGAAAATTGGGAGGGGAAAGGAAGTCAATTGTTCTTTTTGATGGGTCCCTCTGATGTATGCAGATACAGGGAAAGCCCCTTCCAAGGCCTACTAATCTGGAAGGGCCTTGAATTCAAAATACTCTTTATACCGAGGAGTCATATTTTGCATTGAAATTTTATTATCATTATTATTATTATTATTAGCGCTGCTTCAGAGTGTGCATGTGAGTGCAGCAGGTCTGATGGTGGGGTGCCCAGAAAAGTGTCCCAAATGAAGAAGGCCGGTGGGTGGTAGGCATCCTAATGCCAAGAGCTGGACTCACAGTCAGACCTGGCTCACGTTGGAAAAGTTGGGAAGAGGTTGGGCGTGCTTTCTCAGACTGGTAATGCAAACTCAGGAGGAAAAGTAAAGCTTACGGTTTGGTGAGTTGCTTCCCCCCCTCCCCAGGATTACATAGTGTTTTCTCAATGGCATGCTCTAAGGGAAGATGAGCTGTAAGAAACAATTAAGGAGAAAGACAAAATGTTCTCATCATTTTCCAAACTCCACCCCGCAAATTTCCCTAAGAAACTTAATACACAGTTTCCCCCCCAATTTTTGCAAATATAAATAGAACCATTTTATGAAACTAGTATTGGAAATATAGACCTAGGCTCGGCGCCTGTGGCTCAAGTGGCTAAGGCGCCAGCCCCATACACCTAAGGTGGCGGGTTCGAATCCAGCCTGGACCCGCCAAACAACAAGGGCTGCAACCAAAAAATAGCCGGGCATTGTGGCGGGCATCTGTGGTCCCAGCTACTTGGGAGACCGAGGCAAGAGAATCACTTAAGCCCAAGAGTTAGGGGTTGCTGTGAGCTGTGACGCCACAGCACTCTACCCAGGGGGATAGCTTGAGACTCTGTCTCAAAAAAAAAGAAAAGAAAAGAAATACAGACCTAATATCAGCATATACTATAGTTCACTGTGCACTTATATAAATATATTTATAAAGATTTGACCAATGGTACACTTGAATCATCCCAAAAGAACTCTATTACACTGGCCTTCTCCAGAGTATATATTCATGTAGCAAAAAGATCACAAGTCCTTAGATATGAGAGTGAAAATGAGATATCAAAGAGATAAGGCCCTTTGTGTCACTTAAAATTTGCAGTTTAGGGGGTGGCACTTGTGGCTCAATGAGTAGGGCACCTGCCCCATATACTGAGGGTAGTGGGTTTGAACCCAGCCCCGGCCAAACTGCAACAAAAAAAATAGCCGGGAGTTGTGGCAGGCGTCTATAGTCCCAGCTACTCAGGAGGCTGAGGCAAGAGAATCGCTTAAGCCCAAGTGCTGGAGCTTGCTGTGAGCTGTGACACCATAGTACTCTACCGAGGGTGACAAAGTGAGACTCTGTCTCTAAAAAAAAAAAAAATTTGCAGTTCTGGAACTTCCATAAAAATCAAATACAATATAGACTCCATTAACTAGAATGCTGAAAGGATAGTAATGTCTGACTGACCGGGTTTTTCTTTTATCAGTTTGCATTTCAGTTGTTGGCAGATATTATGGGGGGCGGGTTGTGGTCCCTCCCCCACACTGCTGTTGACCATCCTCCTAAAATGCTACTTCTACCTTTATGCCTCAAGAATAAGTGATGGGGTGGCGCCTGTGGCTCAAAGGAGTAGGGTGTGCCCATGTGCCGGACCCATATGCCGGAGGTGGCGGGTTCAAACCCAGTCCTGGCCAAAAACTGCAAAAAAAAAAATTAATAATAATAATAATAATAAGTGATGGGGCTCGGCACCCTCAGTGGTTAGGGTGCCGGCCACATACACTGGGGCTGGCAGGTTCGAACCCGACCTGGGCCTGCTAAAACAACAATGACAACAACAACAACAACAAAATAGCCAGGAGTTGTGGCAGGTGCCTCTAGTCCCAGCTACTTGGGAGGCTGAGGCAAGAGAATTGCTTAAGCCCAGGAGTTGGAGGTTACTGTGAACTGTGACACCACAGCACTCTACTGAGGGTGACATAGTGAGATTGTCTCAAAAAAAAAAAAAAAAAAGAATAAGGGATGGGTTTTGGATCCCTAGTCTGGGTTGAGTAGCAAGGCATAGGGAGTCTTCAGCATGCTAAGCAAAAGCAGCTCCAGTCCAGGATACTGGAACTGCAGCTATAATAGAGTGAGCTGACCTTGTCCTGAACCCAGAAAGGTTGGGAGGGTACAACAGATTAGAGAATGCACAATTGGCACTGGTGACAATGGCATGCTTATTTCCCATCAATTCTTGAGTGGGCAAAGATATTTGAGAGTTTTTGTTAATTTGGGTTGAGTTGGTCTCAGCCGTCCTTAACACTACGGGCTAAAATATCATGGCAATGTACAAGCCTCCCTTGGGACAGGATGAATGATCCCTTCGACATCCTTGAAGGAAATCTGTCTAAAATTACAGCAGGCCATTTCCTACTGATTATTTACATCACACTAAAGATGATCTTTTAAAGCAGGGAACCATTCCCCACAATATGACTTTAAAGGGGGCCAACCTCTAGTATGCCCAACTTCCCCCAAACAAGGTCAAACTATTGGAACTATCCCTACTGAGAAGGGATGCAGCTGGACAGCTGATGGTCAGTTGTCAGGATGCAGACCTTCCTTTATCTAGTTATGAGGCATTTAATTAACAGCAAGAACATGACAACTGGCTCAGCGCCTGTGGCTCAAGTGGCTAAGGCGCCAGCCACATACACCTAAGGTGGCAGGTTCGAATCCAGCCCAGGCCCGCCAAACAAGGATGGCTGCAACCAAAAAAATGGCCAGGCGTTGTGGCGGGCGCCTGTGGTCCCAGCTACTTGGGAGGCTAAGGCAGGAGACTTGCTTGAGCCCAGGAGTTGGAAGTTGCTGTGAACTGTGATGCCACAGCACTCTACCCAGGGGGATAGCTTGAGGCTCTGTCTCAAAAAAAAAAAAAAAAAAAGAACATGACAACTCAGAAACCAGAATTGTACCCAATACCTGGTGGAAACCACGAATCAATATTAAATTAGGAAGAATAAGACGAAGTCATAAGCCTGTTCTAGAGCTTGGCACCCTTGCAAAGGGTGAGCTGAAGGGAGGGAGTAAGATGTCAACTTCCCTAAGGTATTTTAGCAATAAGGAAATAGCTGCTCCTGATACACTTTGAAATATCTATGGTATGTAAAGTTGCATGTTGTGTTTCTTCTATTATGACATTAACTGTCCAATACACTAAACTTACACCTTTTTCCTTCTAATTATAGGTCTGGTTCCAGAATAAAAGAGCCAGGTGTAGGAGAATTCAGCAGGCAAATAGGCTCAGAAATCCGCCGAATTTTATCATACGACACTCTATCTTCCTCACATTTGATGAGTAGCATGCCGTCCTTCTTCAGGAGCCAGATTGGAGATGGATTTTTCTGGTGCCACCGACCCCTGGGCAGCCCACGCTGCCCCCTACTACATGTGCACTTATACTATCAATAAAGACAACAATTCTTAAAACATTTGTTTTTGTGTATCAATGTGGTTAGTAGGGTATGGACGAAAATTATTAAAAAAATGCCATTTGAACAGAATTACAAGGATGTCTCCTTTCACGAGATGACATCTCTGAATCACCATCAATAGGCTCTGCACCACAGAACTTTCCCAGGTGCAATGGTGAGTTTGCACTGACCTATACATTCTTCTCTGCTCCCAATCCCTGTCATGCTATCCTCATCCCCACCCTGCCCCTTTGAGACCACAAATATGTGCAAGAAGGGTAATAGTAGGTCCCCAGTGAAACGGCAGTGTATTTCTTTTTTTCTTTTTTGAGACAGAGCCTCAAGCTATTCCCCTGGGTAGAGTGCTGTGGCATCACAGCTCACAGCAACCTCCAACTCCTGGGCTCAAGCGA
>NW_003852505.1:3344283-3351864 GCF_000181295.1 Otolemur garnettii | reverse complement strand
TTTTTTGGTTGCAGCCATCATTGTTGGTTGGCGAGTCTGGGCTGGATTTGAACCCACCAGCTCAGGTGTATGTGGCTGGCGCCTTAGCCGCTTGAGCCACAGGCGCCAAGCCAAACCCTTGATTCTTAAGAGAAACTTCCAAAACGGCTGCTCATGGGGTTTAGGAAGCTGACAAATGAACATCCATCCACATGCTTCAAATTCTAGTCACTGCTGTCCATTTTTGTGGAGGATATAGGGGAATAAAAGCCATTCTGGTTCAAAGGTTCTGCCATTTCAAAAGAAACACAAAAAGAGATTTCATCAAGGCCAGAAAGATGCTCTTCCCCCTCTCCTACCCCAAACTCAGGAAGTACATTAATGTACCTTCCCCAGCTCACAGGCAGATGAACACTCCTTCAGATGTATTTTTCCACCTTCAGCATCCTAGAGCGAGCCCCACTTCCTACTGATAAAACACTAAAAGGGCTCAAATCTGCAAATGCTGGTGTGGATGTGGAGAGAAGGGAACACTTTTACACTGCTGGTGGGACTACAAACTAATACAACCTTTTTGGAAGGAAGTATGGAGAACCCTCAAAGAACTCAAGCTAGACCTCCCATTTGATCCTGCAATCTCATTACTGGCCATGTACCCAGAAGGAAAAAAATCCTTCTATCATAAGGACACTTGCACTAGACCGTTTATCACAGCTCAATTTATAATTGCCAAAATGTGGAAACAGCCTAAATGCCCCCCAACCCAGGAATGGATTAACAGGCTGTGGTATATGTACACCATGGAATTCTATTCTGTCATTTAAAAAAAATGGAGACTTTACAGCCTTTGTATTAACCTGGATGGAAGTGGAACACATTATTCTTAGTAAAGCATCACCAGAATGGAGAAGCATGAATCCTATGTACTCAATTTTGATATGAGGACAATTAATGACAATTAACACAGTGGGGGTGGGTGAAGGGGAGAGCAGAGAGAGGAAAGGAAGGAGGGGGTGGGATCTTGGTGTGTGACACACCTTTTGGGGGCAAGACAGGATTATTGTAGGAGGGATGTTACCTAACAGATGCAATCAGTGTAACCTGGTTTCCTATACCCTCAATGAATCCCCAACAATAAAATAAAATAAACACTGAAAGGGGACCTTTTCACTTAGTGCTACTCAAAGCAAAAGTAAGAAGATGGTTCCCTGAGTAATGTTCCAGAATAATCACTCATTGGAAAAAGCAGTCAAACCTCTGCTTTGTGTATGTAGTCTTCTTTGTGAAAAACTCCAAGGATAGAAAAAAAAAAAACAAACTAAAATCAGGTTAGGGGGATAAAGAATTCGGGTCCACCTTTTTTTCCTGAGACAGAGTCTTACTTTGTCTCCCTCAGTAGAGTGCTGTGGTGTCACAGCTCACAGCAACCTCAAACTCTTGGGCTCAAGTGATTCTCTTGTCTCAGCCTCCCTAGAATCTGGAATTACAGGTGCCCACCACAACGCCTGTTTGTTTTGAGACAGAGTCTCACTTTGCCACTGTCGGTAGAGTGCTGTGGTGTCATAGCTCACAGCAACTTCAAACTCTGGGGCTCAAAGCATTGCTCTTGCCTCAGCCTCCTAAGTAGCTGGGACTACAGGCACCCACCACAACACCTGGCTATTTTTAGAGACAAGGTCTCGCTCTGGCTCAGGCTGTTCTCAAACCCATGAGCTCAGGCAATCCACCCACCTCAGCCTCCTAGAGTGCTAGGATTACAGGCGTAAGCCACTGCACCTGGCCTCAGGTCCACCCTTTTAAAGCATAAAGTTCTCAGTTAAACCTTTGTGAGTAATCTTGTGCAATGTGAGCTTCCTTTAATGAAGTTTTTTTTTTTTTTTTTTTATTCCAGATTACACTGATTGCATTTGTTAGGTAAAGTCCGCCTTTAATGAAGTTTTATGTTACCTTGATTGATGATGGACATAGCAGTCACACTATAAAGTGACTGCAATGACTATAGATAAAGTGCCATGATAATGAATATCCACTCACGGGGGTTAATCAAACACCAGTTTCATAGCACTTCTATGTTCCCACCATGAAGAGGAGCTCTGTCTCCTTGGGAAGACATGCCATGGTGTCTGCTAATTTTTATTCCTTTCGCCTCTCCTTCTTCACTTGTGGTTGCAAAGTGGGTGTGTGTTGTGTGAGGCTTCTACAGGGAGGATGTTATTGCTCCACAGAGGCCCTGGGCCCTGTAAGGAAAATCCAAGAATGTACCTGTGTATGCCCAGCCACTCTCGCAGGATGAATTTGAAACCAAAAATTCTTATTTCCCAGTGATAATCATTTTCCTTAGTCTTAACCATTAAACAGACTCAGAACTACAAGCATCTGTGCAAATAAGCTCCAGGACACCATCATACCCAGTACTGGCACCTCCTC
The DNA here is from genome assembly GCF_000181295.1 of Otolemur garnettii. Lineage (NCBI taxonomy): Eukaryota > Metazoa > Chordata > Mammalia > Primates > Galagidae > Otolemur > Otolemur garnettii. Next base: position 3,349,458 of record NW_003852505.1, on the reverse strand, counting down.
TGCTCTGGCCATGGCTGAAACTAAAAGCTGGAGAGTGCTCAACACAAATCCCTCAGTCAATCCTCACATCTAGTCTGACACACACTAACAAAGAACTTCCTTTTTGTATGCTCAGGCTGCCTGGAAGAAGATGAAAAAAAGTGAATGCCTTTTCCAGAAGTGGTTCTTTTCTTTTCTTTTTTTTTTTTTTCAGACAGAGCCTGAAGCTGTCCCCCCTGGGTAGAGTGCTGTGGCATCACAGCTCACAGCAACCTCACATTCTTGGGGTTAAGTGATTCTTTTGCCTCAGCCTCCCAAGTAGCCGGGCGCCTGACACAATGCTCGGCTATTTTTTGGTTGTAGTTGTCATTGTTTGGCAGGCTGGGGCTGGATTCAAACCAGCTAGCTCCAGTGTATGTGGCTGGTGCCCTAGCCACTGAGCTACAGGTGCTGAGCCATGGATGGTATTTTCAAGAGTCTTATATACTATTAACATATCACCACTTCTTTCAGGAACCAGATGTATTAAGGTGGGGTGGTGGCGTGAGGCAGAACAGATAAGCAAAACATTGCTTCAGATTATGGTTTACCCACAGCTGAGTTTTCTTATTTTTTTTTTAGTATTTGTTTGGCTTTTACTTTTGTTTTGTTTGCAGTTTTTGGCTAGGGCTGGGTTTGAACCCGCCACCTCTGGCATATGGGGCCAGCTCCCTACTCCTTTGAGCCACAGGTGCTGTCCCACAGTCTGGGTTCTCAAAGAAAGAAGTCTTTTGAAATTAATCCCACAAACAATGGTTCTGTTCCTTTTTTTTGAGACAGAGTCTTACTCTGTGGCCCTGGGTAGAATGCTGTGGTGTCACAGCTCACAGCAACCTCAAATTCCCGGGTTTAAGCAATCCTCTTGCCTCAGCCTCCCAAGTAGCTGGGACTACAGGCACCCATGACAATGCCCAGCTAGTTTTTCTATGTTTGGTAGAGACAGGGTCTCGCTCTTGCTCAGGGTGGTCTTGAACTTCTGAGTTCAAGCAATCCGCCCATCTCAGCCTCCTAGAGTGCTGGGATTACAGGTATGAGCCACTGTGCCCAGCCTAGTTTTTTCTAAAGTACATTTTAAATATTGCAAAGGCATTGATCAGAACTTTATTCTAACTTAAAGAAATAACTTTGGCTTAGAAAAATATCTTTTTTTTTTTTTTTGAAACAGTCTCACTATGTCACCCTCAGTAGAGTGCTGTAACATCATAGCTCACAGCAACCTCAAACTCTTGGACTTAAGTGATTCTCTTGCCTCAGCCTCCCAAGTAGCTGGGACTACAGGCGTCTGCCACAATGCCTGGCTATTTTTTTGTTGTAGTTGTCATTGTTGTTTAGCAGGCCTGGACAGGGTTCAAACCCGCAAGCCCTGGTGTATGTGGGCAGCGCCCTAACCACTGAGCTATGGGCACCAAGCCAGAAAAATATCTTTAGAAACTTGCCACAGCAAATATGCTGACCCAAGATAGGTTGCCTTTTCAGATGTTGGTTTGAGCTAAAAAAAATTATAAATATAGTTTTGTGACGAGTGTAGTAGATTCAGCACTTTACAGTAATCTAAGGCTCTGAATGTGGTCTTGCTTTCTAAAATTTGTCACAGCAAAGAACACGTGCCAGTAAACTTTCAAGATACTAAGACTGGTGGTCAAACTAAGTAGAGAGAAGTTGTGAACTATTTGGGGAGGAAAGTTTTTGTGATTGAAACCAGATTCACATAACTTGGTTCTTGATTCAAACAAATATAGTCAGAACCTTGGTGATCTAACCTGGAAATGCCTGAGAGTAAAAATTGTAAGAAACTGCTTCAACTACAAGTACTTAGAGACAAAGGACATGGGAAAGGAAAGGCAGAAAAAAATTTCTTAATTGGACAGTACAAAAATGTGGTCTCTCCAATAGATATGAAAAGTCACCTTTCAAATCTAGAGAAGAGTTACTATAAATGCACACCAGGTATGGACATGGAGTTTAAGTGCATTTAAACTGCCAGCGTTCTGTCTGGCAGAACCCACAGCTTGAGTTGCTCCAAAAGCAAGAGGCAAGAGAATTCCCACAGGGGACTGCTCTAACCTGTCCCCAGATGCGGCTGGACGGGATTCCAAAGAAAGAAGCACTAAAGGCCTGGGTGGTCAATCCAAAGCGTTTATTTGGAGAACCTATATACAAAGGAGGCATTAGCTTGCTAATAAAGGATGGTAAGACAAGAGATGTTCTGCCTGGGTATGTCAGAATTGAGGGGGTTGGGTTATGCAGTTTGTATGAGGGTTAAAGAATTTGGTTCAGGGTTTGAACTAGTTTCTATGTGTTTAGCAACATTTTTGATCTTTCAGGGCTTTGAGCAACAACCTAAATAAGTTTATCAGTCCCTGGGATTGTTCAAGGCCTTGGCTTAGGTTCAAGCCTGCAGGGATAACTGCTGATAAAGTCACGGAATAGTCAAGTCCCTCCAGTCAGGACACAGAAAGAAGCTTGGAGGAACTGAAGGACCCTATAGCCTGGATTCTGACCGTGAGGTGCTGTATTTATAATTGGGCACGTTCTCAGCATATATAAGGGTGGACTGTTTTTCCACACATTCCATGAACTCCTCCAGGAAAACTTGCAATTCTGCAAATAAAATAATAGGGTTGAAATAGAGCCCTTCACTGGATTACCTGATGGGTAAATTCAACTTTGTCTCACTTGACTTGGACATAGACTGGGGTTATCAAACCTTAAGTGAAAAACTCGTGGAGTCAGTTGCTGTGATACCATAACCCTTACTACATACCCCTCATCCTAAGAATGCCACATGACGTTACTTTTATTTGGGGATTCATTTGAGACTTTCTTTTGCTCTCTTTCTTAAGCCTAAGCAGTATGGGTGTCCCAAGGCAAACAATTCCTCACCTCAGCCACCTCCCCTTAACCAACAAATAGTCATTTTCCTTTGCAGAGTTCTTATGCAAGACCACTGTCATTTAGCAAGTGAGACAAACATCCACAAGCCCTGCAGTTAGAGTCCGAAAACTCACTAGGAACTCACAGCACAGGTAAACAGAAATGTCCCACACGGAGATTAGGATATATAAAAGTAAACAAGTTCATTTTATCTTCTTAGATGAGAGAGGGGAAGGGGGGGGCGGGGATAAAGAGAGCAGGGAAAGGATGTGGCATCCGAAGGAAAGAGAAAAGAGAATGGAGGTACAGGCACTGAGGCAAAGTGGCTTGCTGCAGAGAGAAAGAAAAAATGGCGATCGCTGTCAGTTGATAACAGAAACGATGGCAGGATGTCAAAGTCCAAGAGTTGGTTCCAGTGCCTTTCATTGGAAAAAGGCTTTACTGCTAGAGGTGTGACTCTGCCCTCAAGATACAGTTTTTGTCAGGGACCCCTGCTGTTTACTCCGGAACTGTAAAAATGCAGATTCTCAAAAGCAATTTTAAAGAGAAAGATTTACATCTCTTTTCCATCTGTTCAGCTTTTTTCAAAAGCTGTGCAAAACAGAACTCCCACAGGGTGCCTGTTAGTGAGAGAACTCATAGGATTAACTTTCATTTGGGAAAGTGTGAGGTTAGATATTTTCCTGTTATTTCAGCAAGGCCTCTCCTTTAATTCCCTCCTTTCTCTGATTAAAATTAAATTTCTTTTTTTTTTTTTATTTGAGACAGAGTCTCACTCTGTTGCTTTGGGTAGAGTGTCCTGGCATCATAGCCCACAGCAAACTCAAACTCTTGGGCTCAAGAGATCTTTCTGCCTCAGCCTCCCCAGCAGATGGGACTACAGGTGCCTCAGAATGCCTGGCTAGTTTTTCTATTTTTAGTACAGACCTGGTCTCACTCTTGCTCAGGCTGGTATGGAACTCCTGAGTTCAAGCAATTCACCTGCCTCGGCCTCCAAAGTGCTAGGATTATAGGCGTGAACCACTGAGCCAGGCCTACATTTCTTTTCTTTTTTCTTTTTTTTTTTTTTTTTTTTGAGACAGAGTTTCAAGGTAGAGTGCTGTGGTATCACAGCTTACAGCAACCTCCAACTCTTAGGCTTAAGTGATTCTTTTGCCTCAGCCTCCCAAATAGCTGGGACTACGGGCACCCCCCACAACGCCCAGCTATTTTTTTTTTTTTTGGTTGTAGTTATCATCATTGTTGTTTGGCGGGCTTGGGTCGGATTCAAACCCACCAGCTCTGGTGTATGTGGCTGGTGCCCTAGCTGCTTGAGCTACAGGTGCTGAGCCTACATTTCTTTCTTTCTTTTTTTTTTTTTTTTTTTTTTTGCAGTTTGGCGGAGCTGGGTTTGAACCCACCACCACCCTCGGTATATGGGTCTGGTGCCCTACTCACTGAGCCACAGGTGCTGCCCCCTACATTTCTTTTTTAAACAATGAACTCAGAAATTCCTGGAGTCTATGGATAGAGGTCTCTTTCTTCTGAAACTGATTCCTGCTGACCTATGGATGAAGGGATGTATCTACCCAACTGAGTTCATTTGCCTCATTAAGAGGGAAGGTTTGAAAACGAATGGTCTTGGCTCGGTGCCTGTAGCACAGTGGTTATGCTGCCAGCCACATACACCGAGGCTAATGAGTTTGAACCGGGCCTGGGCCAGCTAAACAACAATGACAACTGCAATAGAAAATAGCCAGGCATTGTGGTGGGTGCCTGTCATCCCAGCTACTTGGGAGGTGAGGCAAAAGAACCGCTTAAACCCAAGAGTTGGAGGCTGCTGTGAGCTGTGACATCACAGCACTCTACCGAGGGCAACATAGTGAAACTGTCTCAAAAAAAAAGAAAAGAAAATGGATGGTCTTGAAAGCAAGATGAGACAGGATGGGGTTTCTATTGGAGAGAAATAGCTAGGGCCTGAATTTAGTTCTCTATAAATGTCACCTGATAGCAGAAATTGTAGAGCCTAGAAATGGGAGTTAAAAGCAAAGCCGCTAGGGGCATTAGCTAAGAAACTTCCCACACAGGGCAGGAAAATAGGGATGGATGTTAGAGAGTGCCCACAGTGGGGCACGGGAAATAAGATTACTATTATTGGGGTTCATAGCATGGGCAAAGGACTGATCTGCCTGGAATGTAAGCTGAGCTGTGTTGACATTCGTGGATTGACAGGAGAAGTATATAAAAGAGGAAGAAAAACACCAGTACTTTGAATAGAGGGACAATTTTTTTTTTTTTTTTTTT
>NW_003852505.1:3335334-3344263 GCF_000181295.1 Otolemur garnettii | reverse complement strand
TTGCCCTGAGTCTTCCTACCTTAGAATTCTCTTACTCAGTTTCTCCTACCCACTGCTGCCATATTAGGTCTCTAGAATGTGCTGCTTTGTTTCTGCCATCAAATTTGAAGGCTCTGCATGGTTTTGTGGAATAATCTAAAATCTTCAGTTAGGGCCTTCACAAATGTGCACTCATCCCCTGTGAGGCTCCAGGACAAATTCCTTTTTTTTTTTTTTGAGATAGAGTCTTACTCTGTCACTCTGGGTAGAATGGTGTGGCATCATAGCTTATAGCAACCTCAAACTCTTTTTTTTTCGTAGAGACAGTCTCACTTTATCACCCTCAGTAGAGTACTGTGGCATCAAAGCTCACAGCAACCTCCAACTCCTGGACTTAGGCGATTCTCTTGCCTCAGCCTTCCGAGTAGCTGGGACTACAGGCGAATGCCACAACGCCTGGCTATTTTTTTGTTGCAGTTTGGCCGGGGCTGGGTTTGAACCCACCACCCTTGGTACATGGGGCCGGCACCCTACTCACTGAGCCACAGGCGCCGCCCAGAGGGACAAGTTTTACTCTGGAGAGTGAGCTTATAAGGAGGCAAACTGAATCTGTCTCTTTTCTTTCCTACTTCCCTCCCTTTTTAAAGGTGAACAAAATCTTTTGTTAACCTTAGTATCTTCTCCATTAAGGGGATAGGGTGATTGGGAAGCGCCAGAAAGGAAAGCAAAGACCTGGTCTCCCAGTGAGCAGCAGAGCTGTGAAGTACACAGGAGTTCTGTGTTTTACTTTCCACTCCAACATGGAGATGGGAGAGGGAAATATAGGTCCTGACCATTCAGGAAGAGCAGAGTAAGTGGCCAGTATCTATTAAAATGAGTTTACTTACGTGTGACAGAGACAGAGTTACCTAAGGCTCAGTCATCCTGGTGTGAGGAAGTCCAGCCTGTTCTTAAGCCAGATTAAAGTAGTTCCAGCAGGCCCGTGGGTATGGAGGATGCAAATTGTAGGGGTGAGGGACAACCAGTTCTGGAAGGCAAGTGCAGTCTCCTGTCGTAAGGAGAGGACACCCTCTCTTCCAGTTCCCTTCCTTTTTGCAGAGTAAAAAGTTATCGTAAAGCCTCTTCCTGGCACATTTTGACTGTAGGGACCCAGAAGTGTAGTGGCAGGGCTTACTTCTCATAGAAGGGTATGGTGGGGGAAGCAGTCTTGGTGTCTCCCTACTGAGAGGTCAAAGACTGAAAATAAAAGATTATTCTGAAACATAAAACAAAAGGAAATGGAGTCCGGGTTCCGTGTGGGCAACAGCGGCCTTTTTTCCCACCCAGGTGCGGTGAGTTGAGTTCGAGAAGGAAGTCAGCATGTGGGTTAAGGTGGATGGAAATTTAAAGGGTAGGGAGGGTAGGGATTGGTACATTACTCTTTCCTGGGTGGGACATCCATGGACTCATTTCTTCCTTGGGTGGGTCGGTTCTATTTGGGCAGGTCCCTCCATTTGACTCTATCACCTACCTGGGCCTTTTGAGTAAGTCTGTTCCTAAGCTCTTCTTATAATGGTAGCCACTATTTGGGCTCTCAGGGCTTCTGTCAGTCCCGTTCTCTCCTTTTTCTCTCGCCTCGCCCCATCCTGGTTATCGAAAACCTTGAAAGCCAGGTTTAACGTTCTGCTTGTGGAGTCTACAGCCCCTTTTTGAATTTTGGAGTTTCTTCCAAATATTGGGGCTGACTGGGAGATCCAGTACATCACTAAGATGGACTGTCCCTCCCTTGTGTCACGATCTAAATTAGTGGCTCAGTGCCTGTGGCTCAAGTGGCTAGGGCACCAGCCACATACACCTAAGGTGGCAGGTTCGAATCCAGCCCGCACCCACCAAACAACAATGATGGCTGCAACCAAAAAATAGCCTGGCATTGTGGCGGGCGCCTGTGGTCCCAGCTACTTGGGAGGCAGAGGCAGGAGACTCGCTTGAGCCCAGGAGTTGGAGGTTGCTGTGAGCTGTGATGCCAGGGCACTCTACCCAGGGGGACAGCTTGAGGCTCTGTCTCAATAAAAAAAAAGAGTTTGCTCCCCTGCCTTTCCTTAGAAATGGGAATTATACGGAGAGATTGTGACTCTGCCCTCAGGATAGAGTTTTAGGCAGGGACCCCTGCTGTTGGCCAAGTTTGTAGGCTTTAGCCTTTGGGATGGTCCACTAACATCCTATTTCCCTAGGGGCCTGGTAGGCAACAGAACACTCAAATTCTCTGTTTAAACCATGAGCTAGGATCTGCAATATCAGCTATTTCCTCTCTCTTTTGCACACCCGTGGACATATGGCCATGCACACGAGCACACACACACACGTGTACACACAAAAACAGGATCTCTGGCTGGAAAACATCTTAGAATGGTCACATTATGCCCCCCTTTTCACTTTGCCAGTTGGACTTATGTCTTTATTGGTCATTCAAGTGGGGCAAAGAAAATATCCTTTTAAAACTCAGGCAAACTGGTGTTTGTCTTGTATCCTATCAAAGGAAAAAAATGGAAAAAAAAAAAAAAGAATGGTCACATCACTCCATTTCATCCTGCATTTCTTTTGGTCATAGACCATCCCTACAAGCTGCAGCCACATTTCTACCTGGTGTCAAACAGCTCCCATTGAGAAAAAACAAGAAATAATTGTCTATTTATAGGAAAGTTTTTCTGATGGAAAATTACAATTGGCTAACTCAGGAGTTTGGGAAATTTTCTATACATACAGTAGCCTAATATCAAACTGCTTACTATAAAAACAAGAGCAACTCAACAGAGAATAGAGTCCGTCTACCCAATGGTTCTCAACTTTCCTAATGCGGTGAACCTTTAATACAGTCCAAAGGGGTCGTGACCCACAGGTTGAGAACTGCTGGTCTAGCCAGTTATTAGAGCAATGGTTTTCAACCAGTGTACCATGGCACATTGGTGTGCTGCAAAAAATTTAAAACATCATTAATGAAATTATTATTTTTTTTCAAGACAGAGCCTCAAGCTGTCCCCCTGGGTAGAGTACTGTGGCATCATAGCTCACAGCAACCTCCAACTTCTGGGCTCAAGCGAGTCTCCTGTCTCTGCCTCCCAAGTAGCTGGGACCACAGGCACCCGCCACAATGCCTGGCTATTTTTTTTTTTTTTTGGTTGCAGCCATCATTGTTGTTTGGCGGGCTCGGGCCGGATTTGAACCCACCAGCTCAGGTGTATGTGGCTGGCGCCTTAGCCACTTGAGCCACAGGCGCAGAGCCAATGAAATTATTTTCAAAAGAAGTTCAAAGTACAATAAGTATATTCTTTCTTTTACTCTTTTTTTTTAATCAACATAATTTAATCAACGCAAGTTTAAGTATAGGTTCAGGTGTGCCATGAGATTTTTAAAAAGGTGGAAAAACACTGTGTAGAGGGATCCCCAAGCCAGTGCCTCAGTAGGGGGTCAAGACTTACATATCTGGCTCAGTGCCTGTGGCTCAAGCAGCTAAAGTGCCAGCCACATACCTGAGCTGGAGGGTTTGAATCCAGCCTGGGCCCGCCAAACAACAAAGACGGCTGCAACCAAAAAGTAACCAGGCACAGTGGTGGGCGACTATAAGTCCCAGCTACTTGGGAGGCTGAGGGAGGAGAATCGCTTGAGCCCAGGTGTTGGAGGTTGCTGTGAGCTGTGATGCCACAGCACTCCACCCAGGACGACAGCTTGAGGCTCTGTCTCAAAAAATAAAAAGACGTACATATCTGTACTAAATACCAAAATGTATTCAGGGGGAAAATTAATTTCCCAAGTACATACTTTAGGATGTTTCCAAAATAGATACATAATTAAAAGTTTTTTTAAGCCTTTCAGTCTCTTGAACGATTGATATAACTGGAAAGGACCAAGAAAATCAAATGTACGTGCTCTAATACATCCCTGTGGGCCTCCTATTCCCCACTGATCCCTTGCCGGAGTCCTCGGGGGTGCTCTCAGTGGCAGCCACGTGCCTGTTGGTGCCCTGCAGGGTCACAGCCTGTGAAAAGGAATAATACATAGTGGAAGCTGAATACAAAACTGACTTAACTATGGCAAAGATGAGGTAAGTATAGTGATGAGTAAGTGAAAATTACTCCTCTGGCTGGACTGGAATTCCTCAGTAGCCTGTTAACTTCTTATCCCTCACACTACCTAGAAAAGTGACTATATCATTACAAACATATCAAGAGAAGTTATTTTCTACCCTTCTAACCAAATACGCAATTCTGAATTCTGTGATTTGAAATTAAAAAAAAAAATTGTTTCGGCACATACTCTGAAGAAAAACCTTACACAGGTTAAGGATCTTGGTTTTAGGAAAATTGATCAGAGATTTCATATAATTACAGAAGAGAAACTCACCCAGAGAATGTTTTATGGCCACGTACAGATGAACTCTTTTAAATTACATTAAATTACAGAGTTGTGAAGCTATGCGTAACTTTTAGCCTCAGTAGAATGTATACTATAATGTTCTAGCCAGCTGATAATGATCCCACCTAAGGCCGCCCAATGAGGCTACATCTTCCATTGGAATATTTTCTGCACCCTTCCTATAGTCACCACAATTTCTGCGTCTAATCTTTGTGATTACTGCAAAGATAATGTTGCCAATATTATCCAGGAAGGCCAATTTAGCTGATCAGCATACCTACAGATTTTAAGTTCCTTCCACACTTTAAGAGGACATAATTGTTCCTAATATAGTATGTGTTTAATAACACTTGCTTATGTTACCAAAAGTTCGACCCTGGTCTCCAGAGTGGAAGGAAGAACAAGGGCAAGTGGCATGAAGAAAAGGAAAAAGTTTATTAATTTGCTGGCCAACAAGGAGGACGGCAGACTCCCATGGTAGGAGAAAATAAAAACCCATTGCTCTCCCTATAAGCAGGAATACAGAGTTTTTAAACATGAGGTTGTTCCGCTTCAGGCTTGATGTTTAACTATAGCATCTCTGGTGAAGACAACCTCTTGACTTTTGCCTGGAAAGTTCAGTTACGCCATCTCTTGTGGTAGAAAGAACAAATAACAATCCCCTCTCCCTCTGATTACTGGCCTTGGACAGGAATGCAGGCTTTAATTCCCCAGAAGAGCCAGGGTGGGGGGATGGTTTAAAGAAACAACTTATAACACCTTTGACCTTTGTCAGGCCCTTGCCTGTGTTATGCTCCGAAGTCATACAACTCAGTTTCTCCCACCTCTTCTGTGCCCATCCTATCACTCTATCCCTTAATTATCTTCCTCCTTTATTCCTCTCATCCCCTACCTATTTCCTCCTTGATCTTTCTCATCATCTCTATGCCTAGCAGGCTAATAACTTCCACCACTGAAGCCCAGGTGAAGTTGACATTCTCTTCTTAAGTGAACCCAGCCATCCAGCTCATATCTTGTGAATGCCTTCGAAGTACCCAGGCTCCTGGCACCATGGGGAAGCAAAGCTGAACAAGATAATGTTTCTGCCCTCAATAACTTACCATCTAGTTGGAAAGATAAAGGATTTCTTGTGAAAAGATAACTAGAAAGACAAGGCAAGGGACAGTGAAATACTTCCTAATTCAAAGCTTGAGACCAAAGTTAGATTTGGGTAGGTTCTAAGCAAGTGTGGCAAACTGAAGTCACTTCAAGACTAAAAGGCCACACTAACCCCACAAATGGGAGGAAGTGGTCATTGTCTGAGACATTTCCCAAAACTAAAGACATTTTCCAACGCAAAAGTCCATAGACCCTAAGTACTGTGCTGGTCAATCCCGGACGCATGGAACCCTGAGAGTCATGATGTCTCATGAGACCTCTCAGAACATTCCAGCTTCCCTTGAATCTGTGGGTTGTGCCACACAGTTGAGTGCCTCACTGAAGAGTGCCTAAACCACAGAACTAAAATACTGTGATAAAACTGTTCTTCTAGGCCGGGCGCAGTGGCTCACACCTGTAATCCTAGCACTCCGGGAGGTTGAGGAGGGTGGATTGCCTGAGCTCATGAGTTCGAGACCAGCCTGAGCAAGAGCAAGACCCTGTCTCTAAAAACAGCCTGACATTGTGGCAGGCGCTACTCGGGAGGCTGAGGCAAGAGGATACTTGAGTCCAAGAATTTGAGGTTGCTGTGAGCTATGATGCCGAGGTACTCTACCCAGGGCAACTGAGTGAAACTGTCTCAAAAACAGACAAACAAAAAACTGTTCCTCTCATGGCCAAATACCTGGTGATTATGTCTTGGTGGTGTTCTCTGCTTCCAGTCAGATGCAACCAGCATCATAGCTACAATGGGCTGCCCTTACAGACTCAGGCTGAAAACGCCAAGATTTCCCTACATACCTGATCCAATGTACCCCAAATACCAAGTTCTGAGAGGTCAGAGAGAAGAATAGGATTCCGAGGTCTTGACTATTTTCTGGCCTGTAGAAACGAAGTATATTAGCGCTAGAAGGAAAAAGCATATGCTGAATAAAACACTCCCCCAGATAGCCATGTGTTAGGTGGCACAATAGGATGTACACAATATGCCAGTAAAACACTTGAAATATATAGGAAACCATATTGTTTGCTTATAGACGTAACACTTAATGGTCTTGTTGTTTTCCCTACCTTTTATCTACTGCCTTTGGGAATACAGCTCTTTGGAGTCATAATAGAAATCATATACTTATTCTGTGTTATCAGAGCACTCTGTAGAGGAAGTATAATAATTGGTCCCTCTGTCTTTTCTGTAAGTAAAGAAGGTACCTGCCAATATACAAAACAACACAGGAAACAAAATGCACTCAAACTGAAAAACAACAGGTACGTGAGTTTCCACAGCTAAATACGCAAGGAAGATTCCCTGGCCGTTTTCTCACTGAAACCCTAAAAGCAATTTGGTGATTATCCCAAAGTCAAGATTTATAGAAATCCCAACAGCAATCACTTGGCTCTTCCGTGCAAAAGAGGCTTTGGAGGTGGGGAAAATATAGCCAACAACATAAGACACAAAAATGCCAAAGATACCCTTAACGATGAAAGATTATGCAAAAACAGCTTTGTATTTATTCTACACATAACTTTCCTTTTGCCTTGTACCAAAAATGCACTAAAATGTGAGAGTTATAACAAAGTTCTCAACCAGCTCAATTCATTTCAGTAATTCCAACCAGCTCAGTGAGCTATAAGCCACAAAGCTCTTGCTCCTGCTTCCTTTAGAGAGCAAAGGAAGAGGCCGGGCGCAGTGACTCACACCTGTAATCCTAGCAATCTGGGAGGCCGAGGCAGGTGGATTGCCTGAGCTCACAAGTTTGAGACCAGCCTGAGCAAGAGCAAGACCCTGTCTCTAAAAAATAGTCGGGCGTTGCGGCAGGTGCCTGTGGTCCCAGCTACTCGGGAGGCTGAGGCAAGAGGATGGCGTGACTCCACGAGTTTGAGGTTACTGTGAGCTATGACACCATGGCACTCTTCCAGGAGGCATGAAAATGAGACTGTCTCCAAAAAAAAAAAAGGAAAGAAAGAAAGAAAAGAAAAGAAAAAGAAAAAGAAAGAAAGAAAAGAAAAGAAAAAGAAAAAGAAAGAAACAAAGGAGGAGCATTCTCTGCTTTTAAAAGATTTATGTCTTGATTTCAATGTAATTATTTGATCTCCTCGAAATTACTACTGCCATTGTTTGCAGTGCTGGTGAATCCCTTATGTGTAGTCATTCATTCTAATAGAGAACAAAACACCACTGCTATCATCTGCACTTGTTTGTACTCTAGGCCTGAGGAGCCACCTAATGGCACATTTAGGTAAGTGCCTTTGGGAGCTCGGATGTGAGACTGGATAGCTGTTTAAAGGACTCACAAGTCCACAACGATACATGTGCACAGAGGTATAGTGTTATAATGTCGTTCACATACATTATTTCATGACATAGTTGGAGGATTAATGCAGAGAATATGTCTCATCCCCAGAACTGAGGCTCAGATCAGGGAAATGACTCACCCAAAGTCGCACAGTTCACAGGTGGGAGAATCTCCTTATGTTAAGATCCTCACAACCTTCTGTCTCTGCATCTCACCTAAAATGGTAAATGTTTTCCTCTGCTTTCTCCACCAGAGGTTGGTCACATCCGAGGGAGCTGGGATACATCCTTGGGAAAACAAATGCCTCCAGGAAAGTGATAAAGTCCTGATAGCCAGATGAACCAAGAGAGAACCAGACATGTGAATAAAGAACAGAAACAGCAATCTCTGAAATTGGAGAGAAAGGGAATATTGTTCAAAGAGGCTTCCGAGTAAGTAGGAATCTTAGAAAACGCTTTCCAGTGTGTTACTTAAGGGAGGATCTGTTTACTGTTTTCCTTTGTGCTTTTTAGTGATTTCCATCACTAGAAAGAAAGAGCAGATTTTTCCTTTGAATATCTGGCCTTAGTTGTCCTCTAGCTTGGATTGTCTCATGATTCCCCTAACTTACCTCACCACCATGAACACATAATTGTCAGCCAGAAAAAGTGCCCATGGGGTGGGTCATGTTTTAGTATTCATTTAAAGTCTCACGTTATCTGAATTACTTTCAGTATAAAAAACAGGAGTCTAAGCATCGAATGTGGTTTTATACCCTGGCTGATGTGTATAATTCTTTGAATCTGGATATTAGATGTGGAAATTCTTTTTGCCATAGGGGCAAAATATCACATCTCACACAAAACCAAAAACATTTTTCCAGTATGAAAAATACGAAATAACATTTTGATTTAAGCCCTTAATTCCTGAAGATCTCCTCCCCCACCAAATCCATTCTATTGTTACCAGTTAAATCTAAACAGAAAAAGAAGTCTCAGAACCAAAACTATATTTAATTGGACTGTGAGTGGGGAAGAAGAAGGGGTCTCAATCCATCTGAGAGGTACAGGAATAGAGTCAGCAGGAAGGGTTCATCAAAAGGAGAGGCCAGGCTCGGCGCCTGTGGCTCAAGCGGCTAAGGCGCCAGCCAC
>NW_003852505.1:3333372-3334916 GCF_000181295.1 Otolemur garnettii | reverse complement strand
GTGCCTGTAGTCCCAGCTACTTGGGAGGCTGAGGCAAGAGAATTGCTTAAGCCCAGGAGTTGGAGGTTGCTGTGAGCTGTAATGCCATAGCACTCTACCCATGGCAACAGCCTGAGGCTCTGTCTCAAAAAAAAATTAATTAATTAAAAACTAAACAAAAAGAAAAGAAAAAAAACATAGTGGAGTCTGACCAGGAGTCAGCTCCCTCACACAGTTTCAAGAGACTTTTATTGGTGTAGTTGGAATTCAGGTGGGGGTTCTGAGAGGCGAGGAAAGTCGTCTTTTTTTCTGCAGAGTGAATGATGCTGTGTCAGGGACCAATCCTGGAATTACTCCCTTCCACAGAAGTGTTAATCTTGCTCACCATCTCTAATTATCAGAGAAATTCAAATCAAAACCACTTTGAAATATTACCTAACTCCAGTTCGAATGGCCCACACTACAAAGTCCCAACGCAACAGATGCTGGTGTGGGTGCAGAGAGAAGGGGACACTCGTGCCTTGTTGGTGGGACTGAAAATTAGTACAGCCTTTATAGAAAGAAGAATGAAGAGTCCTCAAAGAACTAAAAGTAGTCCTTCCAGTTGATACTGCAGTCCCATTACTAGGTTATCTACCCAAAAGAAAAAAAAAATAATTTTACCATAAAGACATTTTCACCTGAGTGTTACAGCAGCCCAATTCACAACTGCAAAGATGTGGAAACAGCCTAAGTGCCCTTTGACATATGAATGGATCAATAAACTATGGTATATGTATACCATGGAGTACCTTTCAGCCATAAAATGATAGAGATTTTGTGTCTCTTATAATAAGCTGCATGGATTTGGAGAACACTCTCCTAAAGTATCACGGGAATGGAAATATGAGCATCCCATGTGCTCAGTACTAAACTGAAACTAGTAGATTAGCAACTCCATGCTCACTTGAGAGAAAAACTCAATTAAATTCAAGAAGTGGGGTGGCACCTGTGGTTCAAAAGGGTAGGGCCCCAGCCCCATATGCCAGAGGTGGTAGGTTCAAACCCAGCCCCGGCCAAAATAAATAAATAAATTAATAAATAATAAATTCAAGAAGTGGGGAGGAGAATAGAAGTTTTGTTTTTTTTTTTTTTTAGATAGAGCCTCTAGCTTTCCCCCTGGGTAGAGTGCTGTGGCGTCACAGCTCACAACAACCTCCAACTCCTGGGCTCAAGTGAGTCTCTTGCCTCAGCCTCCCAAGTAGCTAGGACCACAGGCACCTGACACAACGCCTGGCTATTTTTTGGTTACAGCCGTCATTGTTGTTTTGGGCAGGCCCGGGCTGGATTTGAACCCGCCACCTTAGGTGTATGTGGCTGGCACCTTAGCCACTTGAACCACAGGCACTGAGCCAAGAGTAGAGGTTTTACCAAGTTTCTACCCAAGGGGAACAATGCACGGGTATACAGCACACTTCATGGGTGAAGGAAACAACTACAACTTGGACTTCACTATGCAAATGCAAACAATGTAACCTAATCACGTGTACCCTCCTATTAATCCAAAATCTTTTTTTTTTTTTTTT
>NW_003852505.1:3325340-3331529 GCF_000181295.1 Otolemur garnettii | reverse complement strand
AAAAAAAAAAAAATAGGTTATTTGTCTTTTTATTATCAAGTTGTGTTCTTTACATATTCTACACATAAGTCTTTGATCAGATATATAATTTTCAAAAATTTTCTCCCACTCTTTAGGTCGCCTCTTTATTTTGCTGAAGTGTCCCTTGAAGCACAGAAGTTTTAAATTTTGATGATGTCCAGTTTAGCTACCTTTCTTTTGTTATTGTGCTTTTGGTGTCATATCTAAGAATCTATTGCCTTTCTAGGTTATTAAAATTTACATTTATATTTTCTTCTAAGAATTTAATAGTTTTAGCTCTTATAGTTAGAACCATGATCCCTTTTGAGTTAATTTTTTAATATGGTGTGAAGTAGAATCCAACTTCATTCCTTTGCATGTTGATAGATATCCAGTTTTCCCAGCTGTCTTATTTCTTTTTCTTGAGACAGAGTCTCACTCTGTTACCCAGGCTGGAGTGTTGTCACATCAGCTTAGCTAACAGCAACCTCAAGCTCCTGCCTCATCCTCCAGAGTCCCTGAGATTACAGGTACCTGCCACAACGCTTGGCTAATTTTTTACTATTTTTAGTAGAGACGGGGTTTGGCTTTTGCTCAGGTTGGTCTGGAACTCCTGAGCACTCCTGATCCTCATGCCTTGCCCTCCCAGAGTGCTAGGCCTCATAGATGTGAGCCACCTCGTCCAGCCACCAGCATCATTTGTTAAAAAGACTACCAAGCGGCTAAGGTACCAGCCACATACACCAGAGCTGGCGGATTCGAATCCAGCCCAGGCCGGCCAAACAACAATGACAACTACAACCAAAAATTAGCCAGGTGTTGTGGCGGACACCTGTAGTCTCAGCTACTTGGGAGGCTGAGGCAAGAGAATCGCTTAAGCCCAGGAATTGAAGGTTGTTGTGAACCGTGATGCCACAGCACTCACTCTACCTAGGGTGATAGCTTGAGGCTCTGTCTCAAAAAAAAAAAACAAAAACAAAAAAAAAAAACGAAAAAAAAAAAGACTACTTTCTCCATTGAATGGTCTTAGCACACTTGTTGAAAATCAATTGTCCATACATATAAAAGTTTATTTCTGGACTCTCTATCCTATTTCATTGGTCCGCATATGTTTATCCTTCTGACTGTTTTGATACAAACAATGTATCAAACACTTGCGAACAGAGAGTCTGTGCTTTCTCTGGAAACTGCCCTTTATGTTTGAAGCCTGGCAAGCTGAATGGAGGCCAAAGCTGATGCACAGAGGGTAACAAAGCAGATGGGAAAGAAGCTGTGCCCTTAACCCCAGGACTGAGACTCTGAATGTACTACCCGTATTGTTTAACCTACCTACTTAAAGCTGTAGGTTTAAGTGTGAGTTATCTAATTTTTAACCCTTTTTAAAGATTATTCTGGCTATTCTTGGTTTCCTCATTGTCCAAACAAATTTTAGGATCAGCCTGTCAATTTCTGAAAATGTCAGCTGGGATTTTGATAGGAATTTTATTGAATCAATTTTGGGAAGTATATTAAATTGTGGGGCATTGCCACCTTAACAATGTCAAATCTTTTAATATACGAATATGGGATTTCTTTCTTTTCTTTTCTTTTTTTTTTCTGAGACAGAGCCTCAAGCTGTCACCCTGGGTAGAGTGCTATGGCATCACAGCTCACAGCAATCTCCAACTCCTGGGCTCAAGCACGTCTCCTGCCTCAGCCTCCCAAGTAGCTGGGACCACAGGCGCCTGCCACAGTGCCCGGCTATTTTTTGGTTGCAGCTGTCATTGTTGTTTGGCAGGCCCAAGCTGGATTTGAACCCGCCACCTTAGGTGTATGTGGCTGGTGCCTTAGCCACTTGAGCCACAGGAGCCAAGCTGGGATTTCTTCCCATTTATGTTAGTGTATTTGTGTCCCTCTGACAACTTTCTTTCTTTCTTTTTTTTTTTTTTTTTTTAGACAGAGCCTCAAGCTGTCACCCTGGGTAGAGTGCTATGGCATCACAGCTCACAGCAACCTCCAACTCCTGGGCTCAAGCAAGTCTCTTGCCTCTGCCTCCCAAGTAGCTGGGACCACAGGCACCTGCCACAACGCCCGGCTGTTTTTTGGTTGCAGCCATCATTGTTTTTTGGCGGGCCCAGGCTGGATTCGAACCCACCACCTTACGTGTATGTGGCTGGCACTTTAGCCACTTGAGCCACAGGCGCTGAACCGGGATTTCTTTCCACTTATGTTAGTATCTTTGTGCCCCTCTGACAACTTTCATGTTTCCTGTCTTGCTGCTGTTGGCAAAAAGGGTTCAACAACCAGGGAGGATAATATTTTTCCCAAGTGGCCTTTGTTATGTTAAATGCATTATAGTGTTTTAGATAAAGACTATCTCAAAAAAGGGACACTTTTTTTTGGTCTGGGCACTGATTTATTAATATATGTCCTTTATACATATTAACTGATTTTAATGTTCATTGCAACCCTATGAGGTAGGTACCATTATTAGCCTCCTTTTGGGATAGAGAATACTGAGGCACAGAGAAGTTCAGTCACTTTTGTAAGGACACACAGCTTCTAAGTGGCAGGTCTGGCTCTGGAGCCTCTAACTGTGTTTTAGGCCAGGTTGTGGCCTAAGGAGGCACCATCTATGAGCCTCTTGGTTAGTGGCAGCAGGGAAACCACTCTGAACTTTCTCTGCTGGCTGGTTCCATCATTCCCTACTCAGAATTAACAAGTCACCATGCCTACCTTTTAAGAGCACCCAGCGAAGCAGAAGCAAGCTCAGCCTAACAGAAAGGCAAGGTGATAAAGTTGGAATTAAAAAGTCAAAAAAAAAAAAATAAGTCCAGAGGTAGACCACATAACAGTGGGCCGTTTACCACGTAAGTCATAAATTTATCACTTCAGGCCTCACGTTGAGAAGATCATCAGCTTCTTCTAAAGAACAAGAAGGTTTTGGAATTAATCTACAGCTTTCTTTAAACACGTTCATCTCAGAGATAACTCTGAAACATACAGAGATTATGGGAAAAGCCAAGGTCGCATAGCAAGTAGCTCCCTTGTCCATCCCCGGCACAGGGCAGAATAGGGTACAGGGACTGCCAAAAGGAAGATAAGCAGGGAGTGGAGAGGGAGCACCCGCCCTGAGCAGGGTGGAATCTTTGCGCCCGCCCAGTGGGGCGGCCGGAAGTTTTCAAGGCAAGGACCACGCTCCAGTGCTGGGCGTCGCCAAGTCGTGGCTTCCAGAGAGGTGAGTGCAGACGCTTGAGGCCCAGGGATCCTAGCCCGGGAGGCCGGAACAGGGTGCACTCATTATTCCTAGTTGCAGTGGCCAAAAGCCTTGCTGTGGTATACGTGCTTTTTTTTTTTTTTTTGAGACAGAGTCTTACTTTGTCACCCTCAGTAGAGTGCTGTGCTGTCCTAGCTCAGAGCAACCTCAAACTCTTGGGCCTCAGCCTCCCAAGTAGCTGGGACTCCAGGCGCCCACCACAAGCCTGGCTATTTTTATTGTTTTTGCTATACATATTTTTTTTATTAAATTATAGCTGTGTACATTAATACAATTATGAGGTACAATGTGCTGGTTTTATATACCATTTGAAATATTTTCATCAAACTGGTTAACATAGCCTTTACCGCATGTTCTTAGTTATTGCGTTAAGGCATTTATACTCGGCTCGGCGCCTGTGGCTCAAGCGGCTGAGGCACCGGCCACATACACCTAAGGTGGCGGGTTCAAATCCCCAGCCCGGACCCGCCAAACAACAATGACGGCTGCAACCAAAAAAATAGCCGGGTGTTGTGGCAGGTGCCTGTGATCCCAGCTACTTGGGAGGCGGAGGCAGGAGACTCGCTTGAGCCCAGGAGTTGGAAGTTGCTGTGAGCTGTGATGCCATGGCACTTTACCCAGGGGGATAGCTTGAGGCTCTGTCTCAAAAAAGAAAAAAAAAAAGGTATTTATACTCTACACTTAGTAAATTTAACATGTACCCTTGTAAAATGCACGGTAGTTGTGTTCCCACCAATTACCCTCCCTCCACTCATCCTCCTCCCTCCCCTCCACCCCCTCCCTTTATGCTCTCAGTCTACTCTGGCTGGTCTTCAACTCCTGAGCTCAGGCGATCCAGCCTCCCAGAGTGCTGGGATTACAGGCGTGAGTCACTGCATAGGCCAACTTGTCTTAAGTCTAAGAATTTAAGTCTGTGTGGGGAATGGGGGGCAGGGAGATATTACTGTGAACCAGTTGGAATTCCAACAGCTAAAGAGAGACTGGATAATTTGCAAGAAGTAGACAAAATCAGCCTTGAATAGGGGCAGCACCTGCAGCTCAGTGGTTAGGGCGCAGGCCCCGTATATCCAGGGTGGCGGGTTCAAACTCGGCCCCAAACAAACTGCAACAAAAAAATAGCCAGGCGTTGTGGCGAGCGCCTGTAGTCCCAGCTACTCGGGTGGCTGAAGCAAGAGAATCGCCTAAGCTGTGTGATGCCATGGCATTCTGCTGAGGGAGATAAAGTGAGACTCTGTCTCTACAAAAAGAAAAAAAAAATAGCCTTGAATAGTGTTAGCAGTTTTTTTAGAAATCCCAAAGCAAGTAGGTTTGGGATAATCTTTACCTGGAGTTCTTTGATCTTCTAGTGCCTGTCTTTGGCTCTTCTGCCATACAATCCCAAATGTCTGTTTGGGAAGCAGGTATTTTAGGCATTGTTTATTGTATGGCAATACTTATGTGTATGTAGTGAGATAAAAATTGAGGGTCTTTATTGTTCCAGTCACAGATGCATTGTCCCTATAGGCTTTTTGGTTATGTACTTAAAACTTCAATTTCTTTTCAAAAAATTATTAATGAACATTTCCAAACATACAGAAAAGTTTAAAGAATGAAGAGCAACACCTGTATACTCACCATGTAGGTTCAAATCTTGTAAAGATTTTGCCGCATTTTCTTTATTTATGCATGTATGTTTTTGTTTGTTTGTTTTTTGCAGAAACATTTGCAGGTAAATTTCAGATTTTGTGACAATTTACCACCAATTACATTCTTCGCCAAAGAAAAAATTAGACTTCAATACAACATTGAAAATTTTTAGTTAAAAATTACAATTGGAGGCAGTGCCCATAGCTCAGTGGATAGGGCGCCGGCCACATATACCCAGGCTGGCGGCTTTGAACCTGGTCCGGGCCAGCTAAACAACAATGACAACTACAACAAAAAAATAGCCAGGTGTTGTGGTGGGGGCCTGTAGTCCCAGCTACTCGGGAGGCTGAGGCAAGAGAATTGCTTAAACCCAAGAGTTTGAGGTTGTTGTGAGCTGTGTCACCATGGCACTCTACCATGGCACTCTATCTCAAAATAAATAA
The DNA here is from genome assembly GCF_000181295.1 of Otolemur garnettii. Taxonomy (NCBI): domain Eukaryota; kingdom Metazoa; phylum Chordata; class Mammalia; order Primates; family Galagidae; genus Otolemur; species Otolemur garnettii. Next base: position 3,326,204 of record NW_003852505.1, on the reverse strand, counting down.
ATAACAAATAGAGAGTAGTCAACTCCATAGTTTGCTTATTTTATCAAGTATCCAAATTAAATGATTTGCTGTGCATAGTCTTTTCTTGGCTCCTTCTCCTCCAAAGGAGATTATTAAACCAGGGGAGACTACACACATTTACAAGAATGTTCTTTACATACAAGTGTGCTTGTAGGTGCTCGTGACAATCTGCCTTGAATTATAAACCTCATCTCTCTGGGCAGCCTGAAAACCCCTCGAGGGAAGATACCCTTGCCTGATGTATTTTTTATGTAGTTTAATACCCTGCAAATGGTAAAACAGTTAGGAGGATATGAAAGAGAGGTATGTGTGGCACCATTTTGTACAAGGTGGCCTTGATCATTGCTGGGGACGAACAAATGCCCTTGACTACATAGTAATATACATAGACTGTCTGAAAATAGAAATGTGGAGCCCTGGGTTAAGATTGAACAGATACTTGGACATTTCACTCAAATCAGTAAAATGGAATTCAGAATTTAGAGAGATTCCTAATAAAATTTTCTGAATATACTGTGTTTCTCTGCACACATCACGATTTCCATTGTATGTTTGCTGCAGGCCCTCCATTTCAGTTTCTGGTCCAGCTTTGGTAATTTCAGATCCATTGACTACATAATAAAAAAAATTATCTAGGAATTTCAAATGTTCTCAGTTGAATTCCAGAGCATACTGTTAGTATCCTTTTGAATTAACAACTACAGTATTGTAATTGACAAGTTTTCAGTTCCCACATATTGAACATATCACACAGTTCAAACAGGGATTCAGCTCAAGCAAAAGCTTTATTATGTGTTTTGGAAAATAAGTTGTAAATAATTTCTAAATGGAATCATTTAAAAT
>NW_003852505.1:3321817-3324195 GCF_000181295.1 Otolemur garnettii | reverse complement strand
CCCGCCACAACACCCAGCTATTTTTTGGTTGCAGCCGTCATTGTTGTTTGGTGGGCCCGGGCTGGGGATTTGAACCCGCCACCTTAGGTGTATGTGGCTGGCGCTTTAGCCGGTTGAGCTATAGGCGCTGAGCCAGAAGTGTTAATTTTGTACCAGGGCCTTATCTCTAATTTCAGCCAGGACCAGGGTATGAGATTGCTTGTTCTGATGTTTCTCAGGAACACTGGCCTTGAAGCATTCCAGGAGTGCCGGGAGGAGGTTGACCTGCTTTCTATCACTAGCTGTCCTCCAAAGATAATGGTACTCTTGTCAAGGTTATGGGTATTTCTTTTTCTTTCTTTTTTTTTTTTTTTTTTGAGACAGGAACCTCAAGCTGTCACCCTGGGTAGAGTGCCATTGCAACTCCTGGGCTCAAGCAAAACTCGTGCCTCAGCCTCCCAAGTAGCTGGGACCACAGGCGTCCACCACAACGCCTGGCTATTTTTTGGTTGCAGCCATCATTGTTGTTTGGCAGGCCCAGGCTGGATTTGAACCCACCACCTTAGGTGTATATGGCTGGCACCTTAGCCACTTGAGCCACAGGCACCGAGCCGGTTATGGGTATTTCCTTCCTTCCCACAGTTTATTTATTGTGTGCATGAGGAGAATCATAGTGATTACTTAATATCCCAGTGGGATCCAGATATTTTTTATACTTGTCTTTTTGTAGGAGAGGGGGAGATGAGAAGTATGGGTAATTCTGTTTAGCGGCAATAAATGGTTGCTAGGGAGGATGAATGGATAGAAGAAACAGATTGACTTGTAAATCAGTGTCCCCAACCTTTTTGTCACCAGGAACTGGTTTCATGGAAGGCCATATTTCCATGGACTGAGGGGTCAGTTGGGGATGATTTGAGAGAATTACATCTCGGCCCTAGATCATCAGGTATCTCATAGGAGCACACAACCTAGATCCCTCACATGCGCAGTTCACGGTAGGGTTCGTGCTCCTATGAGAATCTAATGCAGCCGCTGGTCTTACAGGAGGTGGAGCTCAGGTGGTGATGTGAGTGATGGGGAGCAGATGTAAATACAGATGAAGCTTTGCTTGCTCACCCATCTGCCGCTCACCTTCTACTGTGTGGCCCAGTTCTTAATAGGCCCCAGACTGGTACCCATAGGTCGCCCAGTGGTTGGGCCTGCAGTTGTAAATGATTCTTATAGCAAATTAAATTAATCTGAGAGATAGGTATTACATTTACAATTATTTGGATTAGGTCTAGTTGCATTCTTGATGATTTTTCCTGCACTATCCTGAAATAACAGATGGGGAAGGGAAGTCAATTGTTTTTTTGATCTGTTTTATAGAGATAGAGGGAAAGTCCCTTCTAGTGATTTCTTGATATTGAAGGATCTGTAATTCAGAATATTGTTTATACTAAAGAGCCACATTTGGGGGTGAAATTTCCTGAGTGCCTTTACAATGATGTACATTTTTTTTTTTTTTTAGATAGAGTCTTACTTTGTTGCCCTCTGTAGAGTGCTGTGAAGTCATAGCTCACAGCAACCTCAAACTCTTGGGCTCAAATGATCCTCTTGCCTCAGCCTCCCAAGTTGCAGGGACTACAGGTACCCTCCACAATGCCTGGCTGTTTTTAGAGACTGGTCTCACTCTTGCTGGTCTCTAACTCCTGAGCTCAAGCTATCCACCCACCTCGGCCTCCCAGAGCGCTAGGATTATAGGCATGACCCACCACACCCAGCCATGTACATTTAAATTAGATTGTTTTCTTTCTTATATGAACAGAATATCTTACAATATATGGCCTTGGATTTCATAAAATCTAATATGCTCTTACAAAGTATGATATAATTTTGCTGCTTATAGTTATCTGGCTTTTGTATATAGTATTTGTTCTTTTAATATAATTTAGGGATTTCAAGAGGTTTTAAAACTACATTTATTTATAAGATTAATTTTGATTTATGTTACTTTATTTGTATAGGTAAATATAGGTCCCTATAGTAAGAAAAATACACTGCTAGATTCTTTGGAAAACACAAAATGATTCATTTGTCTTTTTCCAAAACTCTTTTAAAATATATATTGCAATTGCAAGGGAGGCAAAGTTTTACCTCTACCCTTTTAGGGTTTTCAGATGTGCTTAAAAATTAAATTGACAGCTCGGCGCCTGTGGCTCAAGTGGCTAAGGCGCCACGCACATACACCTAAGGTGGAGGGTTCGAATCCATCCCAGGCCCGCCAAACAACAATGACAGCTGCAACCAAAAAATGGCCGGGCGTTGTGGCAGGCGCCTAGTGGTCCCAGCTACTTGGGAGGCTGAGGCAGGAGTTTCGCTTGAGCCCAGGAGTTGGAGGTTGCTGTGAGCTGTGATGC
>NW_003852505.1:3317713-3319521 GCF_000181295.1 Otolemur garnettii | reverse complement strand
AAAAAAAAAAAAAAAGAAGTGAATGATGTACTGTACATGGAGCCTTTTTTATAAGGGCCTAAATCCCACTCACAAGAGAGGAGTCCTCATGGCCTAGTAATTTCTTTATTTTATTTTATTTATTTTTTTATTTTTTTTGAGACAGAGTCTCAAGCTGTCCCCCCTGGGTAGGGTGCCGTGGCATCACAGCTCACAGCAACCTCCAACCCCTGGGCTCAAGCGAGTCTCCTGCCTCAGCCTCCCAAGTAGCTGGGACCACAGGCGCCCACCACAACGCCTGGCTAGGTTTTTTTTGGTTGCAGCCATCATTGTTGTTTGGCGGGCCCGGGCTGGATTCGAACCCGCCACCTTAGGTATACGTGGCTGGCGCCTTAGCCACTTGAGCCACAGGTGCCAGCCAGCCTAGTAGTTTCTTGAAGCCCTCACCTCTTAATACCACACTGACAGCACCTGAATGTTGGAGCGAACACGTTCAAGCTATAGTAGTTTTATTTTATTTTGAGTCCCTCTATCATACGTCTGTGCCTTTTCCATTCATAACTGTTTGTCTGATTGTCTTTAGCTCTGGTATTAGTTTCCTAGGACTGCTGTAGCAAAGTACCAAAGGGTGGTTGGTTTTAAACAACGTAAGTTTATTTTCTCATAGTTCTGGAGGCTGGAAGTCCAAAATCAAGGTGAATGGGCCATACTCCCTCTGAAATCTGTTGGAGACAATCCTTTGCCTCTTCCTAGCTTCTGGTCCTTTGGCAGTAGTCCTTGTCATTCCGTGACTTGCAGCTGCAGCACTTCAGTCTGCATCCATTATCACACGATGTTATCACCTCATGTATCTCTTTCCTCTTCTTATAAGGATACCAGCACAAGTTGTACTAACTTAAAGGCCCACCCTCCTCAGTATGACTTTATCTTAACTAATTATATCCACAACAGCCCTGTGTCTAAGTAAGATCACATTCTGAGGTGTTGGTGTTACCAAAGTTCAGTACTTCTCCCCACGACTGAACAAAGAACAAGGACAAGTGGCTTGATGAGAAGGAAAGAGAAGTTTATTAATTTGACATCACATGAGGATATTATCAGACTCCCATCCTAAAGTACCAATGTCTAAACTATAAGCAGAAATACAGAGATTTATGGGAATTTTCAACTTCAGCCTATTGCTTTTTAGACCATATTCAGTAAAGATACTGTGAGGCCGGGGACAGTGGTTCATACCTGTGATCCTAGCACTCTGGGAGGCCAAAGAAGGTGGATCCTTTGAAATCATTAGTTTGAGACCAGCCCGAGAAATGAGCAGGACCCCATCTCTGCTAAAAACTAGCCAGGTGTTGTGGTGGTTGCCTATAGTCCCAGCTACCAAGGAGATTGAGGCAAGAGGATCACTTGAGCCCAAGAGTTTGAGGTTGCTGTGACTCTATGGCACTCAACTCCAGGGTGACTGAGACTCTGTCTCAAAAAAAAGACAACCTGATGACTTTGTAACCTCTGCCCTAACAATTCCGTTGAGCCATCTCCTATGGTACCACAAAACAAAGAACACTCCTCTGCCCCTTTGATCAATTGCCTCAGTCAGGAATGTAGGTTTTATTTTATTCATTTTTTTGCAGTTTTTGGCCAGGGCCAAGTTTGAACCCACCACCTCCAGTATATGGGGCCAGCGCCCTACTCCTTGAGCCACAGGCACTGCTCAGGAATGCAGGTTTTAATATCCAAAAAGGGTGAGCAGGTTTTAAAGAGACTGCTCATAAAATATGTTCACTCTCTTTTTTTTTTTTTTTTGAGACAGAGCCTCAAGCTATCCCCCTGGG
>NW_003852505.1:3310453-3317523 GCF_000181295.1 Otolemur garnettii | reverse complement strand
CTTAGGTGTATGTGGCTGGCGCCTTAGCCACTTGAGCCACAGGCGCCGAGCCAATATGTTCGCTCTTTTTCAGGCCTTTGCCTCTGTTACACTGAGGAGTTAGAACTTCAACATAGTCTTTCTGAAGGACATAATTCAAACCATAAGAGTGTCACAGAAATTAAAATGTGATATGAATATCTAGAATCTCAGGAGGATAAATTGCTAGTATAGATATTTATGATGCCGATGAATTTGGGAGAAAAATCTTCCCAAGATAGAGAAGCCATAATACATTTGGATTTACCACAGAATTCCATGACATTGTGATTAATGAGTCAATTACATTCTCCTCTTCATTTACTTGTTTATTTGTAGTAACAGCTTTGAGATAATTATCATACTATACATTTCACCTATTTAAAGTACAATTCAATGACTTTTAGTATAGTCATAGAATTGTTAAGACCATCATCACAATCAATTTTGAAACATTTTCATGATATCCCCCTCCCTGTAAAAACTATATCCATTAGTAGTCACTTTGAAAGGTATAAGCATTGGCTCTGAGAGACAAGACTGGAGCAGAGATGTTCAGGCCAGGTTTATTGAAACAGAAGGGTGAAAAGGTACCCCTGTGCCCAGGGGCAGTTAGAGACCCCTTTTATGGGGCAGTAGGAGGTGGGCAAATTCTACATCTTCCCTGGAAATTTACAGTCTTTTGGCACAAACTTCTCAGGGGTGGGACTAACTAGATCCTTCGTCTTAGGAGGAAAGGACAAGGAAGGGAAAAGGGAGGAGGAGGGGAAACGATTCTATGTGACTGCATTAGGCCCCCTAACATTCCTGACACTAGTTAAAGGGGGTGATAGGGACAGTGGTCTGTCTTCTGAAATTGCTTCTGGCTGGATAGGGTTGTAGTTTCCTCAGTGGGATGAATTAGGTGTTGGTAGGGCTATGTGGGTTTGGGGTACATTGATAGAGTGTTTGGGGGAGTAATAGAAATTGGGTTGAAATTGTGGCTGACACCTTTTTTACCCTGTCTTGAATAAATGAGGACAGGAATTGGATGACACAAGGGGCAATGGTTAATAACAGGAGGAATGTAGCAAGGGGGCCCAAGTGGGGTAAGATCCAGCATCCCCATGGGTTGTTGAACCAGGATCTCTCATTTTGAGAGCACAGGTGGGTAGCTTATTCCCAGAGCCAGGTGATACCCTCTCAGACCAGACTAGATTTGTTGGTGTAGAAACAGCAGGTCTCCTATGTGTAAAGGCCCCTTTCCCCTGCCATGATTAGATCTAAGGCTCTGAGATGGTTGGAGGGGGGATAATTGGAAAGTAATAAAAGGGTGAGCAAGGTAATTTTATCTTCTAGAGAACTGAGACACTGTGGGATATATATGGGGGGACTGTATTTTATTTTTTTATTTTAATGATGGAGATAGGACAGAGAAATAGAAGTCTTTAAAATTTAGGAAGACTAGGGGATGTGGCTCTGGTATGTATTAGAATTAATTTACTTGTGTTAGAGAGTAAGTTACTTAAGACTTTCCTGGTGTGATGAAGTTGACCTCATTTTCTTTTTCTTTTTTTTTTTTTTTTTTGAGACAGAGCCTCAAGCTGTCCCCCTTTGTAGAGTGCCGTGGCATCACAGCTCACAGCAACCTCCAACTCTTGGGCTCAAGCAAGTCTCCTGCCTTAGCCTCCCAAGTAGCTGGGACAACAGGTACCTGCCACAACGTCTGGCTATTTTTTGGTTGCAGCCGTCATTGTTGTTTGGTGGGCCGGGCTGGATTCGAACCCGCCACCTTAGGTGTATGTGGCTGGTGCCTTAGCCACTTGAGCCACAGGCGCCAAGCCATTGACCCCATTTTCAAGTCAGACATGTTGGTCAGCTGAAAGCCATTCCCATAGTCCCAGGGTGTTGATTTAGGGGACTACTGGTTCCAGAAGGTGAATACCAGCTCCTTTTCTAAGGAGATTATACTCTTCCTTCTAGTGTCTTTCTCCTTTGCTGTGAGGACATTTCTCTAGTTCTAGTGAAAGGTGCCTCTTGGGGTATTTTAGTTTAAGGACCCAGAATTGTAGTGGTGGGCAGGTTTCCGTTCAGAAGGGCACAGTCTTCTTGCTTGGGCCTTTTGAGTAACTATCTCCGGAGAAGTTTTAAAGTGGCAACCACAATTGAAAACCTTTACTGCTTTTGGGGCTGCTGTCAATCCTGTTTTCTCTCTTTCTCTATCCTTTCTACTGTTGGAGGGAAGCTGGAAGGGCAGAGGGGAGTCGGCGGGGTAGAGGGAAGCTGGCGGGGTAGAGGAAAGCCAGCTTGGTGGAGGGAAGTCCGCAGGGAAGAGAGAAGCTGGCAGCAGGGTTGAGGGAAGTCTGTGGGGTGGAGAGAAGCCGGCAGTGGGGAAGAGAGGAGGGAAGTCAGCAAAGTGGGGACAAAGTGGCTGCCAGGCCTATGAGCTTGACCCAGGTACTTGTGCTTGTGTCAGCTGCAGCCTAGGGTGTGCATATGGCTTCCTGAGGCCACTGCCACAGGAGCTGCCAGGTCTGCAGCACACGTCTTGCACCCACACCCCTGCCTGCGGTAGTGGGAGGACTGCATGGCTGTGGGGCAGGGGCAAGAAGCCATGAGAAAGTGGAGGGCCTTGAGGCTCCAGGGGCAGTTTAGGAGGTGGGGGAGCATAGGAGCTGGAGAAATCTCTTAAGGGATAGGGAGGAAGCAGGATAGGGAGGAAGACCAGGGAAGATAGAGAAGGAGGTGTTCTAGTGATAATTCGTGTAGGGAGGGGAAAGAAAGGGAGAGAAAGACCTGAAGATAGAGGATTTTGTTTGGAGGAAACATCTGCCTTTTGGGGAGGAAATTATTAAGTTTTTTAAGATATTGAAATTAAAGGTCCCTTTTTTTAATTTGTATTGAGGTTGAACAATAGGGTGGGTTCGAACCCACCACCTTAGGTGTATGGAGCTGGTGCCTTAAGCCACTTGAGCCACAGGCACTGAGCCACTATGTTGAATCTTAATTTTATTGAAGTGAAAATTCCTTCTGTTTTAGAAAAATGGCAGCAGGAAAAACTTTTGATCGTTATAAAGTGGAATAGATAATAACATTCAAATGAGTGTATTATTTATTTTTTCTTATTTTACTCTTTTATTTTCATTTTGTCTTCATCTTTCTTTTTTCTTTTTCTTTTTTTTATTAAATAATTGCTGTGTACATTAATGCAATCACAGGGTACAGTGTGGTATTTTCATATACATTTTGAAATACTCTCATCAAACTGGTTAATGTAGCCTTCATGTCATTTTCTTAGTTATTGAGTTAAGACATTCATACATTTTACTCTTTTTAAAACTTTGCCTTTGAAGGAGCTCAGGAAAGTTCACTCCAAAATATGACTTCTTGGTATAAAGAATATTTTGAGGCTTGGCACCTGTGGCTCAAGTGGCTAAGGCGCCAGCCATGTACACCCAAGGTGGCGGGTTTGAATCCAGCCCAGGCCCACCAGACAACAATGATGGCTGCAACCAAGAAATAGCCAGGCATTGTGGCAGGCGCCTGTGGTCCCAGTTACTTGGGAGGCGGAGGCAGGAAACTCTCTTGAGCCCAGGAGTTGGAGGTTGCTGTGAGCTGTGATGCCACCGCACTCTACCCAGGGGGACAGCTTGAGGCTCTGTCTCAAAAAAAAAAAAAAAAGAATATTTTGAGTAAAAGGCTCTTCAAGATCAATAGTTCCCTGGAAGGGGCTTTCCCTCTCTTTGCATAACCAAACAGACCCATCAAAAGAATTATTAACTTCCTTTAGCCTCCATGTTATCTGGATGTATTACAGGAAAGACATCAAGAATGTATCCAGACCTGGCCCAAATCATTTTAAATATAATACTTGTCTCTGAAGATTAATTTAATTTGCAAAGAGAATCATTTCCAAGTCAATCTGTCTCCCCCATCCATTCATCCTGCCTACACCCTAAGCAAAATTAAATATATTCCTCATCCCCTCCTTCCCTGTAAAGGAGTGAATAAAAATATCTGGATCCCATTGGGATACTGGGTAATCACTCTGTGGGTCTCCCTGTGGGATTGGTAATTCAACCTCTTCCTCTTACTAATCTGCCTTAATTGTGAGTTGATCTTTCAGAAAACTTTTGGAGGGAGGGAAGAGAAAGTGTTCCCCTCCCCCCACACCTTGCTGTTAAAAATATTCTTATGCTCTATTGTTTATATTGCATTTCTTTGCCCTAAGTTTTTGTATATATTTTAAATGAAAGAAGGACTGAAAATTGAAGTAAGGTGGTAAATCTGTATGTGCTGGCCAGATGCATTGGCCAAATCCTGCGCGCTCGGCACTTTGGAGGATGGAACAGAGGCCAACTTAAAGAGGCAAAGGCCTGAAAATGAGAAAAAAAAAAATGCTTCAGGTTGATGTATAATTAGCGTGCTTTTTGTAAAAAGGAAGGACATTGGAAAGAATATTATAAGAACTCCAGGTAACACCCAGGAGAGTGTTTTGTTTGTTTGTTTGTTTGTTTGTTTTTTAAATTTCAGGACTTAAATGATGAAGAAAGGGGCCCAGGGACACCCTGCCTCACCGGTGGCTCCAATCCATATATCACCGTAGGCACCCAGGTACAATTGACAGTGGAGATTTGATGGGTGCCAAGCCTCCTTGGTGGAAGCACTAGGCTCACACAGCCCCCTAGCAGCCACCCCAGCCCGTGGCCCCAGCCACAGATGGCACTCCATAAGTCAGGAAGGGCACAGGGGGAGCCAGGCAGCAGTGAAGCAGCCATAGGCAAGTGGCAGCTAAGGAACTTGTCACAGCCAAAACTGCACCCACTCCTGCCTCTGCCTCCGCCCCCACCCCCAAATCCGGTGAGCAGTGGGAGAACCGGGAGCTGTTCTAGAACCAGCCTCACCAAACTCCTGCTGGATGAATCCCAAGGCCTGGTGAAGCATACGAGAGATTGCCATTGCAGAGCAGTTCACTTTGCAGTTCATTTTATCTCAGCAGACTTGTACATCATTGCAGCATTTGCAAGAAGAAAGTTACCAAAAAGGAAGTAAGGCCATATAGGCTAACGAGACCCTGAGGTGTACATGAAGACCATCAGACTATTTATCTCCTTCCCGAGCATCTTCCTCTTCTTGTGTAACCATGTTGCTGCCCTGGCTTTTAATGGCTTAGTCTCTGGACCAAAAGCCCCATTGTCATTGGGACCCAGGAGCACACTAAAGTCCATCCAAGTATTTATGTAGCCCTGGGCATTTCACAAGGCATCACTACGTTTGGCCACTCTAAGGCAGTGTCCCTCGGGGGATCTTTGCTTCCTGCCATCTGTACCTGGATCTGCTGCACAATGTCCTATAGTCACCCATGAGCTTCTTTGAGCAGATCCCTAGTAGGAACCTGGTGAACTGTTTCCCCAAGGAGCTGGTAACCACAGACGTAATTACCCCATAGGTCACCAATATGTTCAGAGGCTCCCTTCCTCCATACAGAGTGATAATAGACCCTCCTTTGTGTCATAAGTAACCCAGCAAGTCAGCAAAACCCTACCTCTAGAATGGAAATGGCATGCATCCTGGAACTGATGCAAGAAACCCATCTGAAGTGGGATACGGTTGCCATTTGCCCAACTCTAGATAAGGGTAGCCCCCACAAGTAGGCTTAAGTTAAACCCTTAAGAAATAGCTTATGGCTCAGCACCTGTGGCTCAAGTGGCTAAGGCGCCAGCCACGTACACCTAAGGTGGCGGGTTCAAATCCAGCCCGGGCCCGCCAAACAACAATGATGGCTGCAACCAAAAAATAGCCAGGCATTGTGGTGGGCGCCTGTGGTCCCAGCTACTTGGGAGGCTGAGGCAGGAGACTCGCTTGAGCCCAGGAGTTGGAGGTTGCTGTGAGCTGTGATGCCATGGTACACTACCCAGGGGGACAGCTTGAGGCTCTGTCTCAGAAAAAAAAACAGTTTATGGGAGACCCTTCCTAGCACCCTGAGGTAACCATGGTATATAACCATAGATGAAGAAAACAAGAGTAAAGCAGTACAACAAACAGATAAATTAAACTCTACCCACTATGCTTGAGTTTGTCTCCTTCATGTACCTATCCCAGTTGGAAGCAGAGAAGTGGGAAAGACCCTGTGAAGTGCCTCTAGCAACTCACACCTCATTAAAATTGTCAGGAGTAAAAAGCTTGGGTCCATCATACCAAAGTAAAGAGGAGTCCCATGGAAGAAGAGGACCCAAGCCCTAGTGGATGGGCCAGCCTTTAGGCAATCTAAAGTATCTGTTTAAGAAGGAAAAATGAGGCTTGGTGCCTGTGGCTCAAGTGGCTAAGGCTCCAGCCACAGACACCTAAGGTGGCAGGTTCGAATCCAGCCTGGGCCCGCCAAACGACCATGATAGTTCCAACCAAAAAAATAGCCACACGTTGTGGCAGGCGCTTGTCGTCCCAGCTACTTGGGAGGCTGAGGCAGGAGACTCACTTGAGCCCAGGAGTTGGAGGTTGCTATGAACTGTGATGCCACAGCACTCTAACCAGGGTAACAGCTTGAGGCTCTGTCTCAAAAAAAAAAAAAGTAAAATTGAAAATGTTGATATTTTGCCGACCTTTCTTTGGTTATTTATTTTATCCATAGGATGAAGAGACAACTCCTGAATGAAGATTTACTGGGCTATCACCTCTTCTGATGATCTGCCTTACTGCTAAATTTGTCGTCCTAAACCTTGTTTTGTGTAAGTATTCCTATATATGATTTCTGAAAGAAGCCAGTCTCTTGGATCACTCACAAGGCACAGTTAATAGCTCTGTACTCAGAAGTCCCATGTTTCTTTCTAATCCAGCCCTGTATCAGACATTGTGTACAAGGTTACAGTAAGAACTCACAGTCCTATTGGTGTCTTAGATACCAAGCAGGGTAAAATCTTTCTTATCAGATCCCCTCCTCCATCTTGCCTTGTCAATCCTCATGGTTGTAGTTATTGCTTAAGACTTTTCACCTGGGCTCGGCGCCTATGGCTCAACCGGCTAAGGCGCCAGCCACCTACACCTGAGGTGGCGGGTTCGAATCCCCAGCCCGGACC